>NC_057797.1:611757323-611778125 GCF_018294505.1 Triticum aestivum
CGCGGAGGGAGGCTGGCGGCGGGGCGGCTCGGCCCAGGTGGCGGAGGAGGAGGGCCCGCCCCGGGCCTGGCGGGCCGGCGGGAGGCGGCGGCGAGGAACGAACGCGGTGGCGACACATGGCGGCGCCGGGGACGGCCGGACAATGTCCGTCGGCAGATTTTTGTCCGGCGCGGCGCGGGGACGATTTCTAGGGTTCCGGAGGTAGGAGGAGATCCGAAAATCGGGGGGGTGTTTAAATAGGCATAGAGGGAGCTAGGAGAGTTCAAATGAGGTGCGGTTTTCGGCCACGCGATCATGATCGAACACTCTAGATGATGGAGCAGAATTAGGTGGTTTTGGGGCCAAATTGGAGGGGTGTTGGTCTGCAACATACATGAGGCCTTTTCGGTCCCTTGGTTAACCGTTGGAGTACCAAACGAAGTCCAAATAGTACGAAACTTGACAGGCAGTCTACCGGTAGTAAACCAAGGCCTCTTGGCAAGTCTCGGTCCAATCCAGAAATGTTTAATCCCCACACACAAAAGAAAGGTAGAAATGACCATCGGAGGAGAACGAAGCGCCGGAATGCAAAACGGACAACGGGGAAAAAGCTCGAATGCATGAGACGAACACGTACGCAGATGCAATGCACATGATGACATGATATGAGATGCATGAAAATGACAACAACACACAGAGACAAAAACCCGAACCCGAGGAAATAAATATAACTTAACGCCGGAAACGGCAAGAGTTGGAGTACAAATCGGGAAAGTTACATCCGGGGTGTTACAACACTCCACCACTACGAAAGGATCTCGTCCCGAGATCTAGGACTGAAAGAACGCCGGGTACTCAGAACGGAGGTGATCCTCGTGTTCCCAGGTAGCTTCACGATCGGAATGGTGTGACCACTTGACTTTGAGAAATTTGATTGACTTGTTGCGAGTCTTGCGTTCAGTCTTTTCAAGAATAGCAACTGGGTGCTCACGATAAGAGAGATCTTCTTGGAGCTCAATGTCCTCGAAGTTGACGGTGCGGTCAGGAGTCTTGAAGCACTTTCGAAGCTGAGAGACATGGAACACGTCATGAACATTTGCGAAGTTTGAAGGAAGCTCGAGTTGATAGGCGAGGTCGCCTCTCTTGCTGACAATCTTGAAAGGTCCCACATATCTAGGGGCAAGCTTCCCTTTGATACCGAAGCAATGAGTACCTTTCATAGGAGAGACACGAGGTAAACATGATCTCCGATCTCGAAAGCCAAATCACGGTGCTTACTATCATAGTAGCTCTTCTGGCGGGATTGGGCCGCTTTGAGGTTATCTCGAATGACTTTGCACATTTCTTCTGCCTCTGTGATTAAGTCATTACCCAAAAGCTGACGTTCACCGGTTTTGGACCAGTTGAGAGGGGTACGGCACTTCCTGCCGTACATAATTTCAAAAGGGGCCTTGCCCGAACTTGCTTGAAAACTGTTGTTGTAGAAGAATTCAGCATAAGGAAGACAATCCTCCCACTTCATGCCGAAGGAGATCACACACGCCCTGAGCATATCTTCAAGAATCTGGTTGACACGCTCGACTTGGCCGCTAGTTTGAGGATGGAAAGCTGTGCTGAAGCGGATGTTCGTGCCCATGGCCTTCTGAAAAGAATCCCAAAACTTCAAGGTAAAGATGCTGCCACAGTCTGAAGAGATCACTTGAGGAATACCGTGCAGAGAGACAATTCGAGAGGTATAGAGTTCCGCCAATTGAGCTGCAGTGATTGACTCTTTGATAGGCAGAAAGTGATCCACTTTGGTGAGTTTGTCGATGACAACAAATATAGCATCATTGCCACGCTTGGACTTTGGAAACCCAGTCACGAAGTCCATTTCAATGTGGTCAAACTTTCATTCTGGAATGGCAAGAGGTTGGAGGAGACCCGCTGGCCTTTGGTGTTCTGCCTTCACTCTTCTGCAGACATCACATTCATTCACGAATTGAGCTATCTCGCGCTTCATTCGAGTCCACCAATAAGCTTGCTTGAGGTCCTGATACATCTTCGTGCTCCCAGGGTGGATGGAGAGGAGAGAATTGTGAGCCTTGTTCATGATCACTTTACGAAGGTCACCTTTGGGTACAACAATACGATCCTCGAAGAAGAGAGTGTCCTTGTCATCAAGGCGGTAGCACTTGTACTTGGACTGACTCTTGGCAATCCCAATCTTCACCTTTTTCACCACAGCATCAAGAAGCTGGGCTTGGCGAATCTGGTCTTCCAAGGTAGGAGAGACTTGAAGGTTGGCGAGGAAACCTTGAGGAGCAACTTGCAGATTAAGTTTGCGGAAAGCTTCACAAAGCTCGGTTGATAAGGCTTGAGAATCAGACTGTTCCAGTAAGCTTTCCTGCACAATGCGTCAGCAATCACATTGGCCTTTCCTGGAGTATACTCGATACTCGGATTATACTCTTGAATCATTTCGACCCATTGAGTTTGCCTGAGGTTGAGATTAGGCTGAGTGAAGATGTACTTGAGACTCTTGTGATCAGTGAAAATGTCCACTTTTCTTCCCAATAGAAGATGTCTCCAAGTCAAAAGAGCATGCACAACTGCCGCCAACTCGAGATCATGAGTGGGGTAGTTCTTCTCATTAGGCTTTAACTGGCGAGATGTATAAGCAACAACTTTCTTCTCTTGCATTACTACTGCACCAAGACCTTGGAGAGAGGCATCACAAATGACCTCGTACGGCTTGGATTCATCAGGCGTAGTCAGAACTAGAGCAGTAATCAATTTCTCTTTCAGAGTGTTGAAAGCAATATCACACTCCGGAGACCAAACGTACTTGACGTGCTTCTGAAGAAGATTAGAGAGAGGCTTTGCGATCTTAGAAAAGTTTTCAACGAATCTTCGGCAATAGCTTGCGAGACCGAGAAAACTGCGGAGTTGCTTCACGTTCTGAGGAGGTTCCCAATTCACAATTGCAGACACCTTCTCAGGATTCATGGCAATGCCCTTGGCAGAGATGATATGACCAAGATAAAGAACCTCATCGAGCCAAAACTCACACTTGGAGAACTTGGCGTAGAAGTAATGTTCTCTGAGCTTATCGAGAACCAAACGCAAGTGCTTGGCATGATCTTCCTTGTTCTTTGAGAAAACCAAAATGTCGTCGAGATAGACCAAAACGAAGTCATTGGTGTAGGCGTTGAAGATGAAGTTCATCATGCGAGAGAACGTCGGAGGAGCGTTGGCGAGGCCAAAAGACATGACAATGTATTCATATGAACCAAAGCTTGTTCTGAATGCTGTCTTGGGAATATCTTCTTCAGGAATGCGAATCTGGTGATAACCCATACGGAGATCAAGCTTGGAGAATACTTGGGCACCTTTGAGTTGTTCGAACAGCTCATTGATGTTGGGAAGTGGGTATTTGTTCTTGATGGTCTTCTTGTTCACTGGACGGTAATCACCACAAAGTCGGTCCGTTCCGTCCTTCTTCTTCACAAAAAGAACACCACAACCCCACGGAGAAGAACTAGGCCGGATGAGACCCATTTTCTCTTGAATATCGAGTTGCTTCTTTAGCTCCTTCAACTCTTCAGGTCCGAGTTTGTAAGGACGTTTGCACACAGGTTCCGTGCTAGGCTCAAGATCAATAACGAATTCAACTGGCCGGTGCGGAGGCATCCTTGGAAGCTCTTCTGGAAAGACGTCTTGATATGCGACTATAGCTCCCACGTGTCGAGGCACGACTTAGAGACATAATCGCATTGAAGGCATATGTCGCAAGTTAGGCAATCTCCACAAACATCCCATGTAATATAATAATAAAAGGGGAGATAACATAGTTGGCTTACACTAGCCACGTCAATCAAGTACATAAATAACATTACATCATCCAAACACTCATGGCCCGACTACGGCGCCAAAATAAAAGAGAACCCAACATGCGACAACGGTCGCGTTCACCCCCAACTGGGCACCACTACTGATCATCGGGAAAGGAAACATAGTAACGTTGAGAGTCTTCGTCGAACTCCCACTTGAGCTCATACGCATCTCCTGGAGCGGAATCATCAGGCCCTGCATCTGGTGTAATAGTAATCTGTGAGCCACAGGGACTCAGCAATCTCGCACCCTCGCGATCAAGACTATTTAAGCTTATAGGTAAGGCAAGGTAAAATATGAGTGGAGCTGCAGCAAGCGACTAGCAAATATGGTGGCTAACTGTCGGAGTAAATAGCCATGAGTAGCCTAGCCGGCTTCTCCTGGCCCTTCTAAAAAAGTTACGAGCCCGCCCGGCTCTCAAGAATCAAAGACATGGGGTTGCCTTCCCCTTGCTGGCTGCCACCTAGGCCGGCTCTCGGAAGGCGATCCGACTTTAGCCCTCATAAGAAGGCCTACTCCAAGAAGCCAGCCATGAGAAGGCCGACTCCAAGAAGCTGGCTCCCCATAAAGCGGTCCAGACCGTACCCACAAAAGTTCGCACCCACCTGACGGCGGTGCGATGGGGCATGGCTACAGTAAAGCCTGCCACCCCGAATCCCGGAGCACGCCTGGCACAGTGCGCCGTATGGGTAGGCATGACCCGTCCGGCATGGCACTGTTGCCATGTTGACCCTGGCATCACCCACGACGGGCCGCCAGCGTGGCCCACAGACGGTGGGCCCCTTTGAGCAGAGAGACGCCCGAAGGCGGCCACGCCTCCAGCCAGTCGGCCCGAGACAGATCCGGCTCCCCGCAGTCGGCTTGCCGCCTCCCTCAAAGAAGACGCCTCATTAAGGAGACAAGACGCGGTAAGGCTACATCGATCGCCTGACAGGCGGCGGTACTGTAGCCGCGCTTACCACGATGAAGCTCACGTCAATAAGATGGAGCCACAGTAACCAGCCGCCGACCAGGCCCTGGACAGTGGGGCCTGCCTGTCGACCAAGGGGCCGGCAGCCGGCGAGACCCACCAGTCGGCGGGCCCCAGCAGCCAGCGCAGAAGCCGGCGAGCGCAGTCACAGACGGCTGGGCCCCGTGCCCAGTCGGATTACCATTGTACCCCCGGGGGGGTAGGCCTATATAAACCCCCCGGATCACCCATGCAAAGGGTTCGACCCCTTACTAGTTCTAGACACCACACAAGGAGAGGAAGTAGGCTAGCCGTGCCCTTCTTCCTCCTCCCACCAAACAACTCAAGGAGCGTTGTGTAGCTACTTGATTCATCTAGTGAGCATGCGGAGACCCCGCAGAGCAGCAGTAGGGGTGTTATCTCCACGGAGAGCCCCAAAGCTGGGTAAGATCCGCCAGCGTGCATGTCTTCGCCTTATCCCGTTTCCAGGCACTGACGATGTCTTACTGGCTCCCACAATGATAATCCACCCTTTGACATATGTCGCACCTACCACCCGACATTTGGCGCCCACCGTGGGGCCAGGTGCACCATCGTCCGGAGACCTGTTCTGGACGGGAACCTTATTCCTCCCCCGCGAGCGTAGCCAGCTCGGCACGCCTGATGGCGCTTGCCATGATGTGCTGCAAGGCGTCACCAGCATCTGCGCGGCAAGCGGCCTCGTCGATCTCCTCGATAAAACTCACATCTCCGACGAGCTCGCCTCCGATGCGGGCACCGACCACCTCGCCAACCTTCTCGGCCAGCTCCATGTCTCCAGTGAGCCCGCTGCAGACCTGGAGTCGGTTGGCTCCACCGACCCGATGCCTGTCGACTCCGACACGGCCTCCTACGACACCTTCCCCACCAACGTCACGATCTACAACGACCCGCTTCCTCGAGCCGACGGCTGCGATGCTGTCACCACTGAAGTGATGGTTGTCGGCCACGGCGGCCTGGCCGACGAGAGCGCCCGCGACGCCTCACACACGGCGGCCCGCGACTTGTCCGCTCCCCTCCCGGCTAATGCCAACGACGAAGCACTGGAGGCACGCCGCCTCGCCCTCCTCGCAGAGGGCCGGAGGCTGGCTTCCGTAAGACGCCACACTAAGGCCTATCAGCGCGAAGCAGACCGCGCCGCCTTCGGCACGCCGGCCCCGGGCGGGCCAAGCCGGGCCGACCTTGTCAAGCAACGCGGCGCCGTCATCGCCGACACGCTGGGAGTCGACCGCCCGGTCTATGCCACTCCGCTCGAGAACTTGCGTGCCGCCCAGGCGGCTGTAGACGAGTTGGACGGCTTGGAGGCTGAAGACCTCCCCCACATGACCCGGCGCATCCAGCAATTGGTTGACGCAGCCGCGCAGCGACACGAAGCCGACGCCCGCGCGGAAAGCCCTCCCCCGTGCCGAGAACACGGCGCGACGTCCCGGACACCGACTACGAGCAACACCCGTGCGCGACGCGAGAAGGAGCCGACTGCCAGCCGCAGCCGGACCCGGATCTCCATCGAGCGAGACGCGGACGGTCATCCCCGAGCCATGGAATGGCGTGGCGACCCGCCTCCGCCTCCGCCCCGTGGGGAGAGATATCCCGCCCCGCCGCCAGTGGCGCACCCGACTCTCAGCGGCCGGCTGGGCCGCCGTGAAGGAATCGGCGAGAACGACGCCCGCCATCGGATCGACCGCCTAGCGCGATCCCTGGCGTTGGAAGAAGAAGACGATGTCGGCCTGCCTTGTTTCGGCCCCCGCATCCGCGACGAGCCCTTTCCCAAAGGGTTCTCGCTCCCAAGAGACATGCCCAAGTACAACGGCTCCGTGAAGCCGGAAGATTGGTTGATCGACTACTCCACGGCGGTTAGCATAGCCAACGGCAACCGGCGCGTTGCCATGAAGTACGTGCCCCTCATGCTGCAAGGCACGACGCGGACCTGGCTCAACAGCCTCAAGCCGCGTAGCATCAACAGCTGGCTAGATTTCACAGAAGCCTTCATCCGCAACTTCACCAGCACCTACAAGCAGGCTCCCAAGCCCAGACAGCTCTCCTTGTGCGTACAAGGCCCCGCCGAGTCCACTCGCGATTACCTCACGCGTTGGTCCGAGCTCCGCAACTCCTGTGAAGGGGTGCACGAGGTGCAAGCCATAGAATACTTCATAGCCGGATGCCGAGAAGGCACCCTCCTCAAGCACAAGCTCCTCTGCGACGAGCCGGCTACCCTCGACGAGCTTCTGGACATAGCGGACAAGTACGCCACCGCCGACTCCTTGATGAAGACCGAGCTTCGGGTGGACGCGTCCAGAAAGGTACTCAACCCGGCGCCCAAGACGCCGGCTGGGGATTCCGGCCGACTCCCCCACTCGAACGATCACAAGCGCAAGGGCCCCGCGCCGCCTCCCGCCAGTCGGCAGGTGGCCACAGTCGAAGATGCGCCGCCTGAAGAGCGACCGGTGCCCAAGAAGCCCAAGGGCGGCAGGCCGGCTTGGCAGCCCGCCTTCTCCTACGAGCAAACTCTTGACGCCCCTTGCAAGTTCCACAGCGGCGCGAAGCCGTCCAACCACACGACCCGGAAGTGCCATTGGCTCACCCGAATCTCTAAAGGCGAAGGGATCGCGCCGCCTCCGCCTGCCGGCCTGCCGCCTCCGCCTCCGCCGCCTCCGGCCGCTCGGCCCGCAGTCGGAGCCGTGCATGACGAGTTCCCTGACGAGCAAGCAACCTACATCGTCTTTACAAGCCAACCCGAAGACCGGCGCAACAAACACCAAGAGCGCCAGGAAGTTAGCGTGGTCGCTGCCAACCCCGCCGGACACATGCATTGGTCAGAAAAGCCCATCAGCTGGAGCCGGGCCGACCATCCGGAGGTGATGCCGTCTCCCGCCTCTTATGCTTTGGTCCTGGAAGCCACCCTTGCGACGGACAGACGCGCCGCCCGCTTTTCCCGTGTGTTGATAGACGGCGGGAGCAGCATCAACATCCTGTACCGTGACACCCTGGAAAAGCTAAATGTCAAGACGAAGCAGCTCACGCCAACTCGGACAGTGTTTCATGGCATCGTACCGGGCTTATCCTGCGCCCCCATTGGCAAGATCAAGATCGATGTGCTTTTTGGGGACAAGGAGCATTTCCGCCGGGAAGCGATCTGGTTTGAAGTGGTGGACCTGGAGAGCCCTTACCATGCATTGCTTGGCCGACCTGCCTTGGCCAAATTCATGGCAGTTCCCCACTATGCATACCTCAAGATGAAGATACCAAGCACCAAAGGCGTCATCACCGTAGCCGGTGATTACAAGAAGTCCTCTGAGTGTGCGGCGGCCAGCAGCTGGCTGGCCGAGTCCCTTGTGATTGCCGAAGAGAAGAAGATGTTGGACCGAGTCGTGGCCATAGCCGGCAAGCCGTCGGCCATGTCCCCCGACCCCAAGGAGCATGATACTCAAGGATCTTTCCAGCCGGCCAAGGAGACGAAGAAGATACCTCTTAACCCCGAGCATCCAGAGAGGTTTGCCGTCATCGGGGCAAACCTGAACAGCAAATAGGAAGGCGAGCTCGCCGATTTCCTCTGTGAGAATCGGGACATCTTTGCATGGTCCCCCAAGGACATGCCAGGTGTTCCGAGGAAATTCGCCGAGCACAAACTACACGTTCGAGAAGACGCAAAGCCAGTCAGACAACCCCTTCGCCGACTGTCGGAGGAGAAACGTAGGATTGTAGGGGAGGAGATAGCCCGGCTCTTGGCGGCCGGCTTCATCATGGAAGTTTTCTTTCCAGAGTGGCTCGCCAACCCGGTCCTTGTGCTAAAGAAGAACAACAAGTGGCGCATGTGTATAGACTACACGAGCCTCAACAAGGCCTGCCCCAAAGATCCTTTTGCCCTGCCAAGGATTGACCAAGTGATAGACTCCACAGCCGGATGCGAGCTGTTGAGTTTTTTGGATGCTTACTCCGGATATCATCAGATAAAGCTAGACCCGGACGACCGCCTGAAGACCTCCTTCATCACGCCATTTGGAGCCTTCTGCTACCTGACCATGACATTCGGCTTGAGAAATGTCGGTGCCACTTTTCAGCGTTGCATGCAGAAGTGCCTCCTCAAGCAACTCGGCAGAAATGCTCACGTTTACATGGACGACATCATGGTGAAGACGGAGAAGCGCGACACCTTGCTGGGAGACCTCAAGAAAACGTTTGAGAACTTACACCGGTTCCAAATCAAGCTCAACCCCGAGAAATGCGTGTTCGGAGTGCCAGCCGGCCAGCTCCTAGGCTTCCTGGTCTCCGAACGCGGCATCGAATGCAACCCGGTGAAGATGAAGGCCATCGAGAGAATGGCGATCCCCACCAAGCTTCGAGACATTCAGAAGTTCACCGGGTGCTTAGACTCCTTGAACTGCTTCATCAGCCGGCTTGGAGAGAAAGCTCTCCCCCTCTACCGCCTCATGAAGAAGAGCACTCACTTTGAGTGGAACGACCCGGCCGACCAAGCTTTTCACAAGCTGAAGAAGATGCTGGCCACCCCGCCTGTCCTCGCAGCGCCGACTGAGAAAGAGCCCATGCTCCTTTACATCGCCGCAACCAGCCGGGTGGTCAGCACCTTCATCGTAGTCCAGCGCCCAGAAGAAGGCCGAGCCCAGCCGGTACAGAGGCCGGTGTATTATTTGAGCGAGGTGATGTCCGCCTCAAAGCAGAACTACCCGCACTACCAAAAGATGTGTTACGGCGTGTACTTCACCGCCAAGAAGCTGAAGCCCTACTTTCAAGAGCATCCTGTCACGGTCGTATGCACTGCCCCACTAGCCGAGATCATAGGCAGCCGGGACGCATCCGGCCGGGTGGCAAAATGGGCCATCGAGCTGCCCCCCTACACGATCTTCTACCAGCCCCGCACTGCCATCAAGTCCCAAGCACTGGCCGACTTCCTCGTCGACTGGGCCGAGACCCAGTACATGCCGCCGGCTCCCGACTCCACCCATTGGCGCATGCACTTCGACGGGTCCAAGATGCGCACCGGCTTGGGAGCCGGCGTCGTCCTTACCTGTCCCAAAGGCGACAAGCTCAAATACACGCTACAGATCCACTTTGCCGCCTCCAACAACGTGGCCGAGTACGAGGCGCTCATACACGGGCTCCGGCTTGCCAAAGAACTTGACATTCGCCGGATCCTATGTTATGGCGACTCGGACCTGGTGGTCTAGCAATCATCAGGCGACTGGGACGCCAAGGACGCGAATATGGCGAGCTACCGCTTCCTGGTCCAACAACTCAGCAGATACTTTGAAGGATGCGAGTTCCTCCACGTACCATGAGCCGACAACGAGCCAGCCGATGCCCTGGCCCGAATAGGCTCTACTCGGCAAGCAATTCCAACCGGCGTCGCTCTACAACGCCTCCTCAAGCCGTCCATCAAGCCATCTCTAGAGTCCGATTCCATCTTCGTGCCGCCTGACCCCGATGCGGCCGGGTCCGGCTCGAAGAACCAAGTAGGCGACCCCAAGACCCCCGTAGCCGGCCCGGCGACTTCGGCAGCCGGCTCGGGGACTTCGGCGGCCGGCTCGGGGACTTCGGCGGCCGGCTCGGGGACTTCGGCGGCCGGCTCGGGGACTGCGGCAGCCGGCTCGGGGACTGCGGTAGCCGGCCCGGGGACTGCACCAGCACTACAGCCGGCGGCCGACTCCAGCACCTCACCGCCCAGCCCGCCCACCCTGGTAGCAGTAGCCACATTGGCAGTAGGAGAAGTCGCGGCTCCGTCATGGGCTCAGTCCATCCTCAACTTCCTAGTAAACCAAGACCTACCGGCTGACGAAACAGAAGCAAGACAAGTCCAACGTCGAGCCGGAGCATACACAATCGTCAACAGAGAGCTCGTCAAGCGCAGTGTCACTGGAGTCCTCCAACGGTGCGTCGAGCAAGAGAAAGGCATTGCAATCCTCAGAGACATTCACCAAGGAGAATGCGGCCACCATGTGGCCTCAAGATCACTTGTCGCCAAAGCCTTCCGCCATGGTTTCTTCTGGCCGACTGCTTTGGATGACGCCAAAGAATTAGTCAAACATTGCAAGGGATGCCAACTCTTCAGCTCCAAGCAACACATGCCGACTTCGGCACTCAAAACCATTCCCCTCACTTGGCCCTTCGCTATTTGGGGACTGGACATGGTGGGCCCATTCAAGACGGCGCGCGGCGGCATGACGCATTTGCTCGTCGCCGTGGACAAATTCACCAAGTGGATTGAGGCAAAGCCGATCAAGAAGCTGAATGGGCCGACTGCCGTGACGATCATCGCAGACATAACAACTCGGTACGGCGTGCCGCACAGCATCATCACCGACAATGGCACGAATTTTGCCAAAGGAGCCTTGGCACGTTTCTGCGCAGCCCAAGGTATCCGGCTGGACTTAGCATCTGTCGCCCACCCGCAGTCAAACGGCCAGGTCGAGCGAGCCAACAGCCTCATCCTCTCCGGTATCAAGCCTCGACTGGTCGTACCTCTGGAGCGCTCAGCCAGCTGTTGGCTCGATGAGCTGCCGACTGTCCTCTGGAGTCTGCGCACCACACCAAACAAGTCAACCGGCTTCACCCCTTTCTTCCTTGTGTATTGTGCCGAGGCGGTCATCCCAACTGACATCGAGTTCGACTCGCCTCGAGTAACCATGTACACGGAAGCGGAGGCCAAGGAAGCACGAGAAGACGGCGTCGACCTGCTGGAAGAAAGCCGGCTGTTAGCCCTCAGCCGGTCTGCCATCTACCAGCAGGGTTTGCGCCGCTACCACAACCGGAAGATCAGGCCAAGATCTTTCCAAGAGGACGATCTTGTGCTCCGGCTGATCCAGCGAACAGCCGGCCAGCACAAGCTCTCAGCCCCTTGGAAAGGCCCCTTCGTCATCAGCAGAGCCCTAGGAAACGACTCCTACTACCTGATCGATGCACAGAAGCCGAAAGCACGCAAGAGAGATGACTCCGGCAAGGAGTCGGAACGACCATGGAACGCCAACCTCCTTTGAAGATTTTACAGTTGAAATGCAGTATGTACCGCGCTAACTTTTGTATTAAGTACAAGACAATAGGCGCCCCGAGGAGGGCTCGGGGACTGCCATCCCTTATTTATGAATGAAAAGTATCATGCTTATGACCTTGTCGTGTCATTTACTTATTCCGTCCGGCACCGAGTTCGACTAGTCGGCTCAGGGACTGGCCAACTGGAGTTATGTTAGAAGTCCTACCCACAGTCAGACAAGTAGTGTGCCGGCTCCCAAGCCTTCTCTTGCCAAAAGTCGCAGTTCGAAGAACCGGCTGTCCGGCTGGCAAGAGTTAAAGGCAGGAACGGGCGCCCACACGAAAAACGGCTAGGGACTAACGGACTAATATAACAAAAGCCGGTTTTTCTCACACCGCCGACTGGCTACCAGAGTAGCCAGCCGGCCGGTCTCCATTCACTTCACTTCAATCCAAGAAAGCTCAAGTACTTGCCTCCCCAAAGAGGGAAGGCGGCAAAGGAAAAAGCCTAAGGATAAAAAAGCATACGCAAATGGAAACCAAACATGCACATGATAATATTTACATAAAAAGACCTCCGAGAGGCCAGCATTCAACATAGTTTGGATACACCCCCAGTGGGTGGAACTGCGAAAACTTAACAAAGATTGTTCAAAGACAACAAGGCAGGAAAGATAAAGACGGCAGGTCAAGCTGGCGGAGCGGCCGACGAGCCAGACTGGTTGGCGGAGATGGTCGTGCCGGCTGAAGGGGCGGCCGGCTGGCGAACTTCGGCTTTGTCGCTGCCTCCTGCAGAGGGCGCGCTCCCACGCGCCTCGTTGCTGGAGGCACGGTCGGCCTGAGGTCGGCCGATTGTTCCACCAGCCGGCTCGACATCTTCGTCGTCCTCCTCTTCGTCATCCTCGCCTTCGTCGCTAGAGGCAATCTCCTCCGTCGAGACCTCGCCCACCGCTGGGTTCAGCCCGAACCACTCCTCCGGCTGAGCAACACCGTCATCATCGATTTCGGGAGCGAAAGCGCTGATGTCGGTGCACTCGGCGATCGTCGAAGCTCGCTGGGCGATAGCCGGCCTCACCTCCTCCAGCTCCGCATCGGCCTCCATCCGCCAGGTGCGCGGCTGGTCCAGGCTCAGCCCTGGGTACCAAGCCCGAACAAACTCCAACGCCCGCCCGGCTCCGAGGCAGGCCGCCGACGCCTTCCAAGCCTCAAAGCGACCAACTGCGACCTCCAGCCAGTCGGCAGTTCGGCTTGGGGTGCGGGGGATCGTCTCACTGGGCCAGAGGGCGGCCAACACTTGCGCCCCGGCACGTTGGAGCCGGCGAAGCATCCGATGAGCCGGCTGCAACCGCGCCTGGACAGCCAGGAGCTGCTCCTCAAGTGTCCGGTTCGCATCCGGCGCGATGTTGGCCCCCGCCTGATGACGTGCCTCGCGATGGGCCTCAATGCTTTGGGCGGCGAAGGCGGAGTAGCCGGGGAAGTAGTCTGCACCAAAAAACGAGCAGCAGCTCAAGATAAGCCAAAAACCCAGGCGGCAAGGGGCAGGGGAGGGCCGAGGAAGGCAGCTTACCATCAATCAAATCCTCGGTCCAGCCGAAGCCTTCATCCAGGGCTCGCCGGGTCTCAAACCAGTTCGCCGCCTCGATCTCATACTCCGCCCTCAAGGCGGCTTCGCTTTCCTGCGCCGCCTGCAGCGCCGCTTTGTGGCTCTCCTCTTGGTCGGCCAGCTTCTTGGCTAGTCGATCCCGTTCCTGGACCAAGGCGGCGCACTTGGCCTCCTTGGTATGAAGGGCGGCCTTCGCTTTGCCGAGCTCCTTCCTCAAGTCGGCGTTGGCCCCTGAAGACAAAGAAAAAGACAAACCAATAAGGAAAAGGTCATCAAGAAAGATCCGACCCGACTGCGCAGCAGTCGGCCCGAATCTCGGGGACTACACCCAGTGGGTGCGCTGATGCGCCCCCATAGGAAACAGACAAGATCGAGTACTTACTTCGGCTGTCGGCCAGGTCGTCGGTCCTCCGGTTCAACTCCCGAGCCTGGGAATTGAAGGCAGCAGCACGAAGGTTGTGGTATTCCTGAAAGTTCAGAAAAAAGCAAAGTAAGGTAGCCGTCGAGAAAGATCCGACCCGACTGCGCAGCAGTCGGCCCGAATCTCGGGGACTACACCCAGTGGGTGCGCTGACGCGCCCCCACGGAAGGAATTAAGAAAGCAAAGCGGCCAAGAACGAAGGACTCACCCGGATAGTGGCTCGCGTTGACAAGAACTCCTGGGTGAACTGCTGCAGCAGGGCGGCATGAGCTTGCAGCCGGCTCTGGACCCCTTGAGCCGCCACATTCAGCTCGCCAGTTCCCCCGCTGGGAGTCCACTCGGACGTGGCAGTGCTGGCCGCCTTCAGATCCTCCGCCGACTGGCCTGCGCCCGCGACTCGGCGCAACTCCGGCGGAGCAGCGCCTCCCCCTGCGCGCCGGCCCGTCGCCGGCTGCACCTCGAGGCCGGCTCTGTTCTCCGGCTCACCTCCGGTCGGCCCCTCCGGCGCCGCTGACAATTGGCCGCCTTGTCCCGCTCCGGTTGGCACTGCTGGCGGCGCTTTCCTCGCAAAGGCCACGGGTCCTCCCCCCTCTCCAACAGCGACGGGTCTTGGACGATCTCCTCCGCCAAGGGCAATGGGGTGTCAGGGGCTACGGCTCAGAGAGGAATGGCGAGCAGCGGAGGCTGGTTGCGCGAGCTTTCCGCCTCCGTCTCCGCGGTAGCCGCCTCCGTTTGGGCCTTGGCTGCCGCGTCGGCCTGCTCCCTCGCCGCCAGGGCGGCCGCCTTCTCCGCCGCCTCGCGCTCCTCCCGCGCTTCGCGGGCGTTCCGCTCTGTGGCCTCCTTGAGATCGGCGCGGGGGTCCACGCGGCGGGAGCTCGAAGACCCTCCAGCCGGCCCCACGACGGAGACGCCCGGACCCCGCTCAAGGGAAAGCGGCGCCCTGTCCAGCAAGCGAGAAAAAGTTAAGAAGAATATTTGAAGAGAAAGAGAATGATGGCGAGCATGCGGCAAGGCAGTCGAAGACTTACTCTGAGACCGCCGGAGGCTGTTTCACCACCTTGCGGAAGCGGGCCGCTTTCGCAGCCGCCTCGTCTCGCTTGGTCGCCGCGGCGGAGGCTTTTGACTTCTTCGGCCGACTGCCAAAGAGGCGTGAAGTGGCCCAGCACTTCTGTGCGCCACCGCCGGCCGCCGGCGCGATAGACGAGCCCGAGCCCTGATGGTCGGCCGCCGGCTGGCGACGCGGGGCGACTTCGGCTTTGAAATCGTCTGGCCAGTCGTCGAAGCTCACGGTGAACCTTGAGCCTCCGGGCTCGGCACTGTCCCCCACAACGGCGTCTTCCATGGCAGCCGCCCCCAAGTCCGGGTCGTCAACGTCATCCACCATGCGGTCGGGGGCATACTGGTGTTCAATCCCTGCCGCCCCGGCCGGCGGCGCAAGAAGAGGGTTCTGCTCAAAAGAACCGACTGGTCAGAAGCCGGCCGTCATGAAGCCGGCAGACGACAAAAAGAAGATAGAGAGAGAAGCTTACCACGGGCGGAGGATTGGCGCGAGAATACGGCACCTTGCCGTATTGCCAGTCCCCGGCGAGCTTGCAGTTGGCGATGTAGTTAACCATGAGCGCCACCTCCGCGTGGGGCATTTCCCATGTGCTCAGCCGGCTTGGGTCAAAGTGGCCGCTCATCTGACACATCATATGGGGCCGGCTTTGGAGAGGAAGGATCCGGCGCTCCACGAAGGCGGCCACCAAGTTGGCCCCGCGCAGGCCTTCCGACTGAATCATCACCCGAAGCCGGGAGATGGCGGCGTTCCCGGCCGGAGACAGTGACCGGGACCGGAAGCTCCACGAGGGCTGCCTCCTAGCCAGCGGGCCAGCTATGTAAGTCGGCAGGTTGATGTAGTCTCCTTGCTCGGCGATGTTCTTCACGTAGAAATACGACCTCTGCCAGACCTTCACCGACTAGATCAGGGGGATGGGCGGGAACGGGTTGTTCTCGCTCGCCCTCCTCATGGCGATGAAGGCCCCGCAGGGGGCGGGCACGCCAGCGACGACTGTGCTGAGCTTGCTCTGGAAGAACTCTCCCCAGAGCTCCAGCGTGCGGAGCAGCCCCAAGAAGCCTTCGCAGAGGGAGACGAAGGCCGACAGTAGCATCACCGCATTGGGCGTGAGATGATGCGGCTGGAGGTTGTAGAATTCCAGGAAAGAGCGCAGAAATCCGCTCGCCGGAAGGCCGAAGCCGCGCGGGCAGTGCGAGCGGAAGACGACCCGCTCGCCCTCCTCCGGTGCCGGCGAGATCTCCTTCTCCGGCGCCAGGCGGACCTGTACGAGGTCAGCGCCGGGCAGGCACCAAGTCTGGCGGAGGAACTCCACATGGTCGTCATGGACGTTGGAGCCGTCCCACGAGCTTGACAACGCCATGGGAGCGAGGCGGTGTAGAGACGCGGCGGCGCTGAGACGGGAAGCTGCGGCGGCAGCGAGAGGAAGAAACGAGGGTTAGGAGGGGCGGAGCGGGAGAGAGCGTGCGAACCTCTGTCGCTCTCCCTCCTCCCCCTACTTATAGGCTCACGTGGCGGAGCCGAGGAGGCGCGGCGTGGGGAAGCATGGGGATCGATCGTGCCCACTCCCCACGTCCCGCGATTATTGAGCCTTAACGGCGAAACAAAACTGCCTCGAGAAGGCGAGCGGCCCCTGTGGGCCACGGAAGATCCGCGCCCGGACCAAGGCTCGCGAGTGGCAGGCCCGGGCCTGCGGCGGCGTCCCGTCGCGCGCATGCGCTCGCAGGATCTCGCTGCCACGTGGCCGCGGGAGGGCCCGTGGTCAGCACGCAGGTCCTCCCTCCTCCCGCCTATAAGACGCGGGGCTCACTGAAGTCGGCATACGCCCGCAAAGCCGGCTCTTCAGGATGGGAAGCTGACCAAGCTTCTCGTCACCCTGCTCGCCTCGGAGCTCGATCAGCTTCGGGGACTACTGTCAGAGTAAATAGCCATGGGTAGCCTAGCCGGCTTCCCCTGGCCCTTCTGAAAAAGTTACGAGCCCGCCCAGCTCTCAAGAATCAAAGACATGGGCCGCCTTCCCCTTGCTGGCTGCCGCCCAGGCCGGCTCTCGGAAGGCGGTCCGACTTTAGCCCTCATGAGAAGGCCGACTCCAAGAAGCCGACCATGAGAAGGCCGACTCCAAGAAGTCGGCTCCCCATAAAGCGGTCCAGACCGTACCCACAAAAGTTCGCACCCACCTGACGGCGGTGCGATGGGGCGTGGCTACAGTAAAGCCTGCCACCCCCGAATCCCGGAGCACGCCTGGCACAGTGCACCGTATGGGTAGGCATGACCCGTCCGGCGCGGCACTGTTGCCATGTTGACCCTGGCATCACCCACGACGGGCCGCCAGCATGGCCCACAAAAGGTGGGCCCCTTTGAGCAGATAGACGCCCGAAGGCGGCCACGCCTCCAACCAGTTGGCCCGAGACAGATCCGGCTCCCCGCAGCCGGCTTGCCGCCTCCCTCGAAGAAGATGCCCCATTAAGGAGACAAGACGCGGTAAGGCTACAGCGATCGCCTGACAGGCGGCGGTACTGTAGCCGCGCTTACCACGATGAAGCTCATGTCAACAAGATGGAGCCACAGTAACCAGCCGCCGACCAGGCCCTGGACAGTGGGGCCTGCCTGCCGACCAAGGGGCTGGCAGCCGGCGGGACCCACCAGTCGGCGGGCCCCAGCAGCCGGCGCAGATGCCGGCGAGCGCAGTCACAGACGGCTGGGCCCCGCGCCCAGTCGGATTACCATTGTACCCCCCGGGGGTAGGCCTATATAAACCCCCCGGATCACCCATGCAAAGGGTTCGACCCCTTACTAGTTCTAGACACCACACAATGAGAGGAAGCAGGCTAGCCGTGCCCTTCTTCCTCCTCCCACCAAACAGCTCAAGGAGCATTGTGTAGCTACTTGATTCACCTAGTGAGCATGCGGAGACCCCACAAAGCAGCAGTAGGGGTGTTATCTCCATGGAGAGGCCCGAAGCTGGGTAAGATCCGCCGGCGTGCATGTCTTCTCCTTATCCCGTTTCCAGGCACCGGCGATGTCTTACTAGCTCCCACAATGATAAGCCACCCGTTGGCATATGTCGCACCTACCACCCGACACTAACTTATTCGCAAAAGAGAGCGAGAAGAGGAGGCAAAGCGCGAGCGAGAAACTAGAGAGCAACCTGCGCAAACATTACTTCAACACCGTGTCCACTTCCCGGACTCCGCCGAGAAGAGGCCATCACGGTAACACACTCAGTTGATTCATTTTAATTAAGTTAAGGTTCAAGTTATCTACAACCGGACATTAACAAATTCCCATCTGCCCATAACCGCGGGCACGGCTTTCGAAAGTTCAAATCCCTGCAGGGGAGTCCCAACTTAGCCCATGACAAGCTCTCATGGTCAACGAAGGAATAGACCTCCTCCCAAGACGTTCCGATCAGACTCGGTATCTCGGTAATTCAAGACACTTCGACAGGTTAAAACAAGACCAGCAACACCGCCCAAATGTGCCGACAAATCCCGATAGGAGCTGCACATATCTCTTTCTCAGGGCACACTCAGATTGTCCTAGGTAGGGGTAGGCCAGCCCAGAGTTGCCCCTGGTGGCCACCGGTAGCTGACAGGTGGACCAACACTCAGAGGAGCACTAGCCCGGGGGGGTTAAAATAAAGATGACCCTTGAGTCTGCAGAACCAAAGGGAAAGAAAAGGCTAGGTGGCAAATGGTAAAACCAAGGTTGGGCATTGCTGGAAAAGCTTTAATCAAGGCGAACTATCAAGGGGTTCCCATTATAACCCAACCACGTAAGGAACGCAAAATCCGGGACCATAACACCGATATGACGGAAACTAGGGCGGCAAGAGTGGAACAAAACACTAGGCGAGAGGCCGAGCCTTCCACCCTTTACCAAGAATATAGATGCATTAAGATAACAAGGCAATATAATGATATCCCAACAAGTAAATAAATGTTCCAACAAGGAACGACCTCCAATCTTCACCTGCAACTAGCAACGCTATAAGAGGGGGCTGAGCAAAGCGGTAACATAGCCAATCAACGGTTTGCTAGGACAATGGTGGGTTAGAGGTTTGACATGGCAATTTGGGAGGCTTTCAAGCAAGTGGTAGGCATCATAGCAATGGCATAGCAAAAGAGCGAGCAAACTAGCATAGCAAAGATAGTAGTGATTTCGAGGGTATGATCATCTTGCCTGCACAGTTGTAAGAGTTGACTGGATCCTCGAAAGCAAACTCAACGGGCTCCTCGTTAGCGAACTCGTCTCCCGGCTCTACCCAAACAAGACAAACAAGCAACAAGGATACAATCAACCACGTGCAAACTCAAACAACACGATGCAAAGATGATATGCTATGCGGGATGCGATGCGGGATGCAAAATGCAAGATATGACAGGAAATGCATGAACCTGGACTCAACTTGGAATTCCAAGTGTGCCACTGGAAAGATGAGATGAAATCGCTTGAAAACGATATAAAGAACACCGGAATCGGAGTTACGGTTTGGAAATGGCAAGCGATTCAAAATGACACCGGTCTGCGATTTACAGCAAGTAGGCCTCTAAATGCAATGAGATGAACATGCTACAACACCCAAACATGACAACAAAATACATGGCAGGGATGCACACAAGATGCTTAATAAAAGTCTAGCACTGAGCTATGGCCAATTCATCCATTAACAGGTTCAAACAAGCATGGCAAAAATGCAAATGTCAAACAGATCTCAGACTTAGTGAAATTAACACTTGTGTGGAATTTCAGATCAGGTAGCCCTCTTCGGAGCAACAAAACTACATGCTACAGGATCTGAACATGGCAAAGTAAAGCATGGCATAGAGATACTCAAAGAGTTTAACACAAGTCCCTTAGTGACCTTGAGCCAAAAAGGATCAGAAAATACAATTGCAAGCACGTGAACATAGCAAAAACATAATCAGTTTTCATACTTAGTGAAAACTGGCACATGCTGAAATATAACTCAAGTAGGCATGTTTACGAGCTCGATGCACACACTACGGTGCAAGTCATGGCAAGACAAGCATACAACCATCAAGAAGGCACAAAATGCAAGCTAGACATGGCAAGAACAATAGCATAGCACGCACGGATCAACTACAACATCACCGGCAAAATTGCAAACAAGTTGACAATCTGCCCAGATTCACAAAGTAGCAAAAGTAGAGCTCGATTGACTCAAGCTAGGGTGCTCCATAATTGCAAACAAAGACACGGATGGATAGAGCACTACAAGATTAACAAAACTCCCTTACTGATCATCCTCAAAAGAGGCACGGATCACTAGGAAACAACAAGAACATATGGCATCATGAGATAAATAGATCCAGGACTTGGTGATATTACTAAGTTCCTGAAAACAGAATTAGCAAGTGCACCACTTTGCAAGCTTGCACAAGTCACCACACACATCCTAAAAATACAAGGGTTACACCTATGGAAAGATGACAAAACCCTTAACAAAACATAAGTAGAACTCACGGGCATATCATGCACACATTAATCATGGCAAAAAAGACAAAAGTGCTAAACGGAGTAACAGATCTGGCAATTAACTCAAGTAGCCCTCTTCTAACAGCATTTCGGGCATCAAGATGAACTCAAATGAAAATGATGCAATGGAACGAAATGATGTACTCTCCGAGGTGAACATTTTGATATGCTATATGCATGAATTGGAGCTACGGATGCAAAGTTACGGAGCCGCGAACATGAGTACTTGAACTAAAAATATCAGGGACTTAGACGAAATTTTACCCTCCAGATCTAGGGTTTCGGCGGGCACACGAACCGAGGCAGCGTCGCACTGTAGCAGTTCGCCGGAAATGGCGCCGGAGTGGTCGGGGAAGCAAGGGCCGACCGGATCTTCGCCGGATCCGGGCCGGGCGGCGGCGCGC
>NC_057797.1:611778475-611881432 GCF_018294505.1 Triticum aestivum
TCCGTCGGCAGATTTTTGTCCGGCGCGGCGCGGGGACGATTTCTAGGGTTCCGGAGGTAGGAGGAGATCCGAAAATCGGGGGGTGTTTAAATAGGCATAGAGGGAGCTAGGAGAGTCCAAATGAGGTGCGATTTTCGGCCACACGATCGTGATCGAACGCTCTAGATGATGGAGCAGAGTTAGATGGGTTTTGGGCCAAATTAGAGGGGTGTTGGGCTGCAACACACACGAGGCCTTTTCGGTCCCTCGGTTAACCGTTGGAGTACCAAACGAAGTCCAAATGGTACGAAACTTGACACGCAGTCTACCGGTAGTAAACCAAGGCCGCTTGGCAAGTCTCGTTCCAATCCAAAAATGTTTAATCCCCACACACGAAAGAAAGCTAGAAATGACCGCCGGAGGAGAACGAAGCGCCGGAATGCAAAACGGACAACGGAGAAAAAGCTCGAATGCATGAGACAAACACGTATGCAGATGCAATGCACATGATGACATGATATGAGATGCATGACAACGACAACAACACACGAAGACAAAAACCCGAACCCGAGGAAATAAATATAACTTAACGCCGGAAACGGCAAGAGTTGGAGTACAAATCGGGAAAGTTACATCCGGGGTGTTACAGACGGCGAGGTGGATCCTGACCCTTGTCGGTGGGAGGGCACCGTCTTTAGATGTTCCTTCAAGTTTTGTTAGGGATTGTGTCTTGCTCAGACGACGGCGGCTTTCTGAAAATTGAATAAGGTTCTCCCCTCCAAGTCCTCGTTCCGGTGGTGCGTCTAGCATCATCGGGGGGCGTGTGGAGGGTGTGTCTCCGGTGGATCTGTCCTTGGTGAATTTGCTTGGATCTTGTCAAAGTTCGCGTACATACGTGTGTCTTCAGGTTGGATCCTTCCGATATATGCTACTCTTCAACAGCGGCGGTTGTTGTCCTGGTGCGCTAGCCCTATGGAGTCTTAGCACGGCGACTTCTCGACTATCTACTACAATAAGGTTTGCCCGGCTCCAGCAAGGGAGGGCGATGACGGGTGAGGAGTCCTGGATTAAGGGGTCCTCGGGTGTCCGGGTTATTCGGTATGGGCCGGACTGATGGACCGTGAAGATACAAGCAGAAGACTTTCCCCGTATCCAGATAGGACTCCCCTATGCGTGGATGGCAAGATTGGTGTCCGAATATGTTATTTCCTTTCCCCACAAACCAACGTTGTACAACCCTAGGCCCCTCCGGTGTGTATATAAATTGGAGGGTTAGTCCGTAGAGGCTATCAGAATTCTCATAGGCTAGACATTTAGGGTTTAGCCATTACGATCTTGAGGTAGATCAACTCTTGTAACCCCTATACTTATCAAATACAATCAAGCGGGACGTAGGGTTTTACCTCCATTAAAAGGGTCTGAACCTGGGTAAACATTGTGTCCCACTTGTCCCTTGTTACCTTCGATCCTCAAATGCATAGTTCGGGACCCTTTACCCGAGATCGGACGGTTTTGACACCGACATTGGTGCTTTCATTGAGAGTTCCACTATGTCGTCAACAGAAGGATTGATGGCTCGATTTGTCGTCGGGGACCATGCTGTTTCCGGAGAAACCTTTCTTCCTGGTCAGCTTCTTTGTGTTTGGCGGCTACGCGTGCCAATTCAACTAGTCACCTCGAGCAGGTCGATAGCTACGCCCCTGGGCAGGGCCTTGTGTCCCATGTGGGTCGATCCGTCTCCCGTGTTCTACTCTTCCTCGTAGGAGACCGCAGCTTCACTTCATCGGTCTTGTCGCCGGTGGTCATGAAGGCGGCGGATGGAGGACGACAAGGACTTCGACGCTGGACGCTGCCGTAGGATAGGTTTAGGGTCGGGTCAGAACGTTTTTTTTTTCTAAATGTTCAAAATCTAACGAAAATCCGCCATGTTTGCATGATTGTAATCCGTACATATGAAATCCGCCGTGTTTGTACGATTTTCATTCGGTTTGTTGCCAAAGTGTTTGAAATGTATGCGGACACCGTTGTATGGCGGCCTCCCGCATCATTGTCCGCAGACTGATCCTCTCTCCACGAATAAATGTGGGAGGAAATTTGCGGGTGGCCATTGGAGATGCCCTCATACATCATCCGTAGGAGATGATATGTACTCAGATTGCAAGGGAAAAGAAACACTCCAATAGCATACTGTAGCAATATGCCAGCACGTTTCTAGAATGCAGTGCATAAAGCACGCTGACTCCAAATAAGCAAATAGGCAGAAGAATTTAGGATTCAAGGAAAACGATTTAGGATACCAGACTATTTACAATTCCAGCCTCATTTCCCAAATATTATTCCTGACAGAACAAGGTAATACATACTGATATCCCAGAATGTACCCGGCATTCATTACCCAGCTCAATCCCTTCGGTATAAACCCACCACGACAGTCTCAACTAAACAAATAAGCAGAAGAATCAACAGGTACTACGTCCAGCAATCAAGGAAACAACTATGAAAGCTAAGGCGACATCCTTCGCCATCGTCAGCGCATTTGGCTGCCAAGACGAAACGGTTCAACTACCTCGCCGACGGCCTGGGTGGCCGGGCTTGTGGCTGCTGGCCCGGCGGCGAAGGGATGTGGCTCTGGGAATGCTGTAACATCTGAACCATGGATGGCGTCTGATAGGAGTGAACAATGGTGCTGCTCTCTGTCGAGTCCCCGCGTGTCGTCGCTCGCTGCCAGGAGTGCGAGCTCAGTCCAGATAGCATGTATGCCCTCCCTGAAGCTTCATAGAGCTGGCGACTCGCCATCCTCTCCTGCATCTCCCTCAGCTCTGCGTCAAGGGCCAAGGAAAGACGGTCCCCGCTCCTGCTTGCAAAAGACTCTGATAGTCTCCTCCTGCAGTCCTCCAGAATTGTCACAGCCTCGGCAAGAGCACCCCTCTCAGCAGCAGCCCTCGCAGATTCGATAGAATCAGCGGCCTGTATGCGGTTCCTCTCACGGTCAACCTCAATGGATACATGTTCAGATATGGCGGATGTCGGCCTGTTGATCTTCACCTCATCTACTTGAAGCTTGATGGTCTCATTAGTTAGATCCCTGTAAGAACAAGCAACCTTTAACAGTGAGGTCTGTTCGCGACACTGTGGGATGTTCGCCGACAGCAAAATGTCCCTCTCCTCATCAGCATACAGATGACCAATATCAACTGAACAGCTCCGCCCATCCCTTGCCATCATGCTTGGGTAGCTACCAGATTTGATGGAACAGAGTTGAACACCAGGATGAACACATTCCATGTTGAGTCGCATCTCCTGTACGACAACACTAAGAAGCCCATCAATGCATTGAGCAAACGCATCCTGCATCACGCCTTCATCTTCGATAAAGGAAAATGTGCCACCAGAAGCTTCAGCAATTGAATGCAGGGAGTCTGAATCATGGTCTGCTCCAAATCCAAAAGCATGAATAGGCAGCATACGCCGTGTATCATCCAGAATAGACTGTGGGACAAGTGTGCTATAATCTTTCGGGCCCCCTCGAACATTTGAGCTAAGGTTGTATGTATCTTGCCCGTCAGACAGAAGAATGATGCTGCACACTGAATTTTTATAGCTGCGATCCTCAATCACCTTTGTAGCTTTCTTAAGTGCTTCAGCAATGTTTGTGCCACCACCAGCACCAAGCGAGTTAATAGCCTGCAAAGCCTGCTGCCTGCCATAATGCGACATGCGCTGAAGGTGGAACAGCCTTCGGGCAGAAGATGAGAAAGCAATTACAGAAAGGCGATCAGATGGACCAAGGTGTTGAATCACAAAGCCCATTGCCCGCTTTAGCAGTGCCAGCTTGGTGCCTGCCATACTGCCACTAATATCAATCACTGTGACAAGATCAACAGGAGCACGTCCGCTTGGGGATCTAACTGAGCTTTCATTGACCAATCTGCCTGTGACCTGGTCTGAGCTAGCACTGGGAGCTTTCAGGTGGATCAGGACAGAAAATCCAGCTTGAGATGATGACTGTGGAATGGATGAGAATTCTGGATATGTACTGATTTCTGCAGTCTTCTTAGACCGAGAATTAAGACTGTCAGTAGCTTCTGTCTGCTGTAAAGGTTCATCGTCATTGAAGTCTGTTGGCTCAGAAGTATGTAAGCGACGAACTCCTTGCTGACGGTTTGGAACTTGATGGAGAAGAGCCACATAGGCATCTTGTTGTGGCAATTGGACTCCATTAATTCCACGTCTTCCATCAGGAATGTTGGAAGAGAGTGAGCGATTCAAGGGTATCTCTTTCCACTTTGCCCGGCAGACTGGGCAGACATGATTCCCATGTTTCACATTGGATGAAATGCAGTGAAAATGGAACTTATGAGAGCATTCTGCAGTGAACAAGGCTTGACCATGGCCTGATCTCATAGAGTCAAAGCATATTGCACATTTCCTCTGTTCAAGTACAAAAAAAAATAGAGATCAATATAATTCCATCAAAATCTACCCAAAAATAAATAAATGAACAGCTTCTTGGATGGCACATATATATGTTGTTCTGCAAATGGTCTAAGCTACATTGTAAACTCATTAACTCAAAGGATATCCTACACAAAAATGCAAACTGCAGGCTGTGCTCCTGATCAAATTAGAAGAAACAAAATACATAAACCTTACTAAAGACATGACATTACATCGCAAGTACTCAAATTTCTGTTGTAAAGAGTTCAGTTTTCTTTTATGAAAAGTCGGCGAGCATGCACAACAAAATGTCAGCTCAATGTGGTAGACAGGAAAAGATCGGGAGCTAGACAGGAAAAGAATTGAATTTAGGGTTATTGTGGATGGGCCTTTGGCTAGTTGAGTATGAGCTAGACACACAGTTACATAAACAGAAATTGCGGAACTGTTTCTGTTTCCAGCAGAAACAGCTATTCCGACTACGTATCTTTTTCCAGGGCAAAGTTTCCGCTTAAGCTGGGAATTTTTCTGTTTAAGTTTCCGGAAAATGCTCACCGTTTCCATTTTTGCATGGAAAGGACAAACATTCAGTTCCATTTTGACCCTGCCAACGCTAGCCTACGAAAGGACATTTTTCCTGTGTCTGGGTCTGGTACCACCTTACATACACGATAAAAAGAGAAGACAATGGCACAACTCTATCAAACCACAAATCAAACTCCATTATAAGAACAGGGTAACCAACATCAAGTCTAGCACTTTGTTTTTGATTGGTCCATCACCATCGAGAAAATATAAATGGTTGTGTCAACTATTATACAAAGATAAAGAGGTAGTGTTTCACAGAGATAAAGAGGCTAACTGTTTCATGAATTTGCCAAACCAACTACTACGAGCATACGGAGGTAAATGTTTGTGTCAACTTTTACAAACAAAACCAGGTTAACTATTTCATGAATTTGCCGAAACGAAAGTACAAACCAAGTACACCCTTTGAACAGGGACCAACCGCCTACCACCAAACTTTCAAAGCAAAGAAAAAATCCGGTCTTATCCCCACATGTTGTTATACTGAAGCAATTGACCATTCACTTTGTATATATTATCACCACCATAAGTTTCAACCCCCTATATTTAACTTCAATGGTTTTGCAAATGGTAAAAGCTACCTTCACATGCAAAGTAAACCCGCCAACTCGAAGGACGTAACCTACAAGAATGTAATACACAACAAAAGAACCAAAACAAAACTAGGTGCAGGCTGTGCTGCGGTCGGTCCAACTTATAAAAAAGAACACACAGAAAACATAAATGTTATTACATCCATCAGAAGTAATTCACTTCCTGTTCAACAAAAGTTTATTTGTTACATGGAAAAGCGCACAACAAAACGTCAAATAAAGAGGCGCAATCCTCGTGAGGTCGCTTGCTGAATTGTCATAGTACGTATGGTCAAACCATGCATGCAGTTGCAGTTGCAGTTGCAGTTGGCAGTCAAAGCACATTCACCACAGAAAAATAAATGATATACCATAAACAAGAAACAATTTCATGAATTTGCATCGCTGGTGCCAAGTTGGAGCGTTTGCCATAAATACAGAAAGCTGGTGGTAGGAGGAAAGAGTCGGGGATTTGCTCCACGTGACGGCGCCACGGGCGGGTGATGAGCAAAGGAAGCAAAGCTTTTCGCGGTCCTTTTCAGGGGAGGGGGCAAGTGGAATTCATTAATAGTGGGATGCAATAGGAAAGTGGGCCCACGTCGTACGCAATTATGCATATCCAATGCAAAGTCAAATCTGGATTAGCTTAAAAAGATATGGCGCTGGGCAGATCACGGCTGGCGCAACACTGTATTGGAAGTTTGCTACTACTACTATCTGCTGCCGGGGCAAAGAAGTGAATGGTCCAAAGCCACAACAATACTCCCACTAGTACACAGCAATACTAGTAGTACAGGATTGAAAACAGGGACATGTATGATTCGGAAGGGGCGCACGAAACAAAGCAGCGGCGGCGATCACGAGGACGATGGCTACGCTCGGGATCGGCTGCAGTCTACAGGGGTGGTAATCCACAGAAGTATCTTCTTCCAGGAGCGCTGAACTTGTGAAACGCTTTGAAAAGCAACAAAGTCTAAAATATCTTAAGCATGCAGAAAATCGGTCGTCTACTGGTAACAAATCTTAGGCAGGTCAGGAGAACCCGAAATCCGCGCGGACGGATACGCATCTCGCTATAAACCGGCATTTCAAATCTAATTCAGTAAACGCAGGGCTCCCGATTTTATTTGATTTTGTTTTATTTTGCGTTAGAAACGCGAGGTATTATTACTCGGAAAGCGCAAACGGAAACTGCCTCACCTTGGAGGAGGACCTGCTCCCGGACTTGGACCTCCGCAACGCGCCGCCGCCGCCAGCCGCCGGCTCCTCGGGCGCCGACCCCACCGTCACGGCCGCCTCGCCCCGACACCCGCCGGCGCCCGACGCCGCCGGCCTCCCATCGCCGCCGTCGCCCTCGGCGGGGGCGAGCACGCAGAGACGGAGGGCCAGCGCCCGCTTGGCCTTCCTCCACGCGCTCTCCATCGGGCCCGCCTTGCGCCGCGATCCCGATTCCCAGGCCCGAACCAACCCGGCTCTCCCCGCTCGTCTGGCTCTTATACCGCCGCTATGCGGCCAGGAGGGCTGCGGCTGTGGTGGAATTGGAGGGGAGGCGGCACGACATTAGTGACTGGAGGTGGAGCGTTTGGGTGCGGCTTCTTCCCTTGTGTCCTCTGGCTTGGTTTGACCCGCGGGAGGGAGGGGAGGAGAGGAGAAACGTGCAAGGGATGCCAAGGGAGGGAGGCGGGGCACAGGTCAGCGTGCGGGTTTAAATCCAGTGACGGGTGACGACGGGAACGGGGGTTTGGCTCCTTTCCGGCGTTTCTTTTTTTTTTTTTACAGCAGGCAATCAAGTCGCCGGGAGAGGCGGCGGTGAGGAGGGAGGGAGCGCCCTGGTTGGAGCTGGAGGTCACAAGATATCGGGGGGCGGTGCAATGAATTCTGGGTCGCCCCTGCCAGCGGAGCGGTTGAACGGGGACGGTAGTATATTTAAATATGGATTTTCGTTACATTTTAAAGTTTCTTAGTATTTGAATATTTTAAAGTTTGTTCAGATATTTGACTAGCAAAACGTTAATGGGTGTCAACAAAAAATACGTTGTTGAATTCGTATTTGAATGACTTTTACAATGATGTTGTTTTGGTACGTACAACTTATATTTTAACAGTTAAAATCATGGTCGAAATATGATGGGGACTAGCGAACCAGGAATCAGGAATATTTTACAAACTATAAGGCTCTAAAGGAATTTTCTGTACAAGAATCATATCCTATACAATTTATACAAAATTCTTACGAACCGAAGGAGACCTTAACTAGGCAACTTCGTATTTTTACTCCGCATGTTCCTATTAATATATGATGCACTCATATTGCAAGGTCCAACTTTGACCATCAATCTGACTAACAAAATGTTTGTTACTGTATGTCACAAAAATTATACTAATTAATGAATAATTAATATATTACTGATGCTAATAATGGTCAAAGTTCAATCGCAGAAAACGAGGAGATAAAGACGACGAGAATAAATTATTTTCAACCAACAGCTGGATCCATTTGTAAGCACGAATTATGGCAATAGATATGATATGGATTGGTACAACCCCCTTCTGTCCAAACTCATACCCACAGAAATCATCTATACCCACCCACTTCAATACCTGTGGGCACAAATTGACACAAATGCCCCTACCCAATGGATATTCGGTGTGTATAATATATCGCATTACCATATACAAAAGTAGAGAAATTAATCACGTAGGACATATGAGAAGTAGCAGGCCGGTGGGCTACAACTGGTTTCGGGAATCATGGTTTTTTGGTTTTTGGTAGGATCGTAGTGGTTTGATGTTAACCCCGCATGTCATATGATTTTTTTTCATATATTAACTCTTTTTGGGTATCCATTGGGTTACTCACATACACAATTTCATACCAATGCCCTAGCCATATTTTGCGGGTATGGATACCATTACTGGGTACAAATTAAAGTCTCATCCCATGCCCATTGTATTCGGGCAAGTACCCACGGGTACCCATACCAATGGGCAAAACTGCCATCCCTAGACGACTATATGAAATTTTGTCAATAATTGATGAGCCATATCAGATACAACCATGGTAGATAAGGATTTGAGTTGTCCGCCTAGTCGACCGCCATGTCATCCTAATAAAATGGACCCACCGTGTTAGTTCGGGGAAATAATGAATTAGATAGATGCGGCATGAGACCAAAAAAGGGACAATATGGCTACACAAGATCACCCCCTGAGAATAAAGTGTGAAATTTACTCCTTTTGTAAAAAAAATTGTCTACGTATAAGACATAGGACCATCTTGATAACAATATGTCCATGATTTCTTCATGCTCTATCATCTTCTTCTTGAGACGAAGGAGGGAGTCAAAAAGAAAAAAGAAAAAAAAAAGGAGATAAGACAATGAAAAAACTGTACAACAGAGATGTAGAAGGGCCCCAAATGATAAAGACGATGTTCATAATAATCTTCAATTAGGAGATGTGATAGAAAAGGAAGAGATATAAGAGAAGGCGTGGAAAGCACATGAATGGCAACAGTATTGGTGTCATTGGAGATTCTTTAAGGCCCTGCTTGGGATGGGCGTAAATTTCTGCACATGTTTTTATTTTACAGGCGTAAACTATCATCCACATCTCATTTTCCACCTGGAAACAAAACGACGCGTCCAATGCGTATCCTTATCTAGGTGAATACGAGCGAAAACAGTAATCTAAGCGGGCCTAAGTGGTTCCATGTACTTTACGTAAAACCCATGTGTGTAAGCTTACTTTTTTTCTCCTTTTAAAATGACATAAATTGTCCTATTGGTGGAAAGTCTAGCATAAAAAGGAACCGATAGATTCACGCAAATGTTTTATCATTGTGCATTAGAAGGAAACGACAAGATTTTTTTTAGGCTAACTGGCAGGTGTTCTGCCTTTTCATTAAGATTAGGAGTGAACAAAAATTGTTACAAGAAGTGCGGGGGCATGGAAGGAAGAGGGTCCAGTAGCCTTAGGCTCTGGCTGTACATTCAGAATGGCTACGTTTCCTGACTATGGGAGAACAACAAGGATAGGTCATCGGAGGTCAGGCGTGAGACAGCGGCAGCCGAGCTAGAGGACTGCCGAAAGATCCTTCTGTTGCGTTCGTTCCAGACATGCCATGCATGGTAGGCAGCGGCAGCAGCAGCGTGTTTGCTCATGGAGGAGAAGTGGAACCACCATTCTTCAGTTCCCTGGAAGGGAGGCATTGGTAGCAGATGTAGTGTTGGAATGGCAGTTCTAAGAAGGTGCCACACCTCCTTGCTGTACGAGCAATGGGTAGTAAGGTGCAGTGCCGTCTCAGGCTGTTGATCACATAGCACACAGGTCGCCGCTTGCGTACCACCTCTGGTGCGAAGTCTATCAACAGTGGGAATCCTGTTCAGCGTCAACATCCAGGCAAAAAATTTCACCTTGGTCTCCATTCTCATTGACCATATCTTTGCAAGCGCCGGCTGGGCAATGGTACCAAAGAACTGTGCATTATAGGCTATTTTTGCACTGTAGACACCATTAGTCGTCCAATTCCAGCAGATGGAGTCCTCAGTGTTAGATAAAGTGATATGCTGGATGATGCCCCAGAGGTTGATGAATTCATGAAGGGCGTCAGGCGAGTTTAGGTGCTGGAGCCCTTTCATCCACCGGCCATCAATCAATGTTGCAGCAACCGTTGCACATTTACGTGCAGCCAGCGGAAAGAGGTTGGGCGCAATATCTTTTGGTGCAGAGCCATTCAGCCACCGGTTGGACCAGAAAGATGTTGTTGCTCCGTTGCCAAGGGTGACAGTGGTAGATGCGTTAAACAACTGGTAATCAGTAGGGCTGCATGGTGTGTTGGATCCAATCCATGGCCTGGAGGACCTTTCCCAGGCAAACCACAACCATCTGATCCTAAGGGCTCTACTGAAGAGATCCAGATTCTTGATGCCCAGCCCTCCACAGTTCTTTGGGGAGCACACTTGTCTCCAATTGACAGCACAGTTTCCACCAGTTGCATCTTCATCTCCTTTCCATAGGAACCCTCTCCTAATCTTGTCCATTCTCTTGATGAGCCACTTTGGAGGAGGGAAGATAGTGAAGAAATAAGTGGTCAAAGAGGTGAGAACAGAGTTGATGAGAGTTAGCCTGCCCGCCTTGTTGAGGAGCTTCCCTTTCCATCTTGCGAGCCGAGCAATAATCTTGTCAATGAGAGCTTGGAAATCGGCATGTCTCGGGTTGCGCAGCCCAAGAGGAAGGCCCAGGTATTTGCACGGGAAGCAGCATGTTTCTCCTTCGAAATCAGCCAACAGGTAAGCAGTTTCATCAGATTCACAATTGATGGGGAAGGCAGATGACTTGCTGAAGTTGGTGTGCAGCCCGGAGATCTGTCCAAAAATGGCCAAAATGGATAGAAGCGATGCCACCTCCTATTTTACAGGGTTGATGAAGAGAGCTGTGTCATCGGCATATAAGCTGATGCGAAGCTTGGCCGAGCGGAGGGCTATCGGGCTGAGAATATTGGCATCAGAGGCTTTGGAGAGGATCGCTTGTAGAGGTTCGATGGCCAGTAGGAACAGGAAAGGAGATAGCGGATCGCCTTGTCGCGGCCCATGCCTATGGTAGAAGGGGGGTCCAGGGGTTCCATTGAGCATCACACGGGAGGAAGTCGACGCCAACGACAGAGCGATGAGGTCTCTAAATCTCTGACCAAAGCCAAACTGGGCAAGGGCATCCAGAAGATAGCTCCAGCGGACAGAGTCAAACGCTTTCGCAATGTCAAGCTTGATGAAGATGGCCTTCTTTTTACTTCGGTGGAGATTTCTGATCAGGTTTTGGACGTAGAGGAAATTGTCTTGAATGCTGCGGTTCTTTAGGAAAGCACTTTGACTGTGGGAGATGAGGTGTTGCATCTCGGGAGCTAATCTTGTTGCCAGCATCTTGCCAAGTAGCTTAGCCACACTATGTGTCAGGCTGATGGGGTGAGAATCAGATGGACGCAAGGCATTGTCTTTCTTCGGGATGAGGGCAATGTAGGCTGTGTTCAGCAGATTCCAGCAGTTTGCATTGAGGGCAGAGAGTTGGTTAAGTGCAGCCAGGAGGTCCACTTTGATTGTGTTCCAGCAAACCTTGTAAAAAAGACCAATAAAACCATCAGGCCCCGGTGCTTTCTCTGAGGGGGAGTCTTTGATTGCCTTGAGCAACTCGTCCTGATCAAAAGGAGCATCAAGGTGACTTAAATTTGTCCGGGGCAGCTGCAAATAATCCCAGTTCACCGTTTGGGCAGGGGCATCATCGTGGGGGCCAAGGATCCGAGAGAAGTGATTCAACAGAGCCGCCGCCTTGTCATCTTTATCAGAAATTACTGTTCCATTCATGTGGAGGAAGGGGATGTGGTTTTTTCGCCGACGACCATTTGCCCGCAAGTGAAAGAGTCTGGTGTTGGCGTCACTGGCCCTTATCCAGACCAGTCGAGATCGTTGGCGCCATTTGATGCGTTCAATTGCCGCGAAGACGAGCAGTCGAGACTTGAGAAGTCGTCGTAGATCAAACTCCTGTGGTGACAGGTTACGACTTTCCTGGGCAATATCAAGCTGCAGTATAACCTTAGAGGCGATGGCAGATTGGAGCTTTCGTTGGCGAATAGTCAACTTGCTCCAGCACTTAAGAGCCTTGGCCACCCTTGTCAGTTTAATATGAAGACGCCGAACTGGGTTAGCAGAGAGAACCGGCTTGTTCTAGGCTTCGGAAACAGTCTCTTGGAAGCCTGCTGCCTTAGGCCACCAAGCCTCAAAGCGGAAGCCAAAGAACTTTTGATTGCTGAAGTTCTTCAGGATGAGTGGGCAATGATTAGAGATTTCAGTGGAGCCGGCTAGAAGCTGACATCTAGGAGAGAGTTCCTCCCATTCCTTAGAGAAGAGCACCTTGTCGATCTTGGTGTGTGTTGAATGAAGCCGCTCGTTGGACCAGGTGAAACGGCGACCAATGAGGGGGAGCTCCTTGAGGTTCAGATTATCTATGGCAGCCCGGAACCGTCTCAGCATCGCAAGGTTGACGTTGCCATTGCTCTTCTCGTCCATTCTGCTAATGAGGTTGAAATTGCCCATGATCAGCCACTCCTGTTTACACATGGGCTGCAGCGCACGCATTTCATTGAGGAAAAGAATCTTGCCAGCATCTTCTTGGGGGCCATACACGCCAGTTAAAGACCAAACAGCATTGGAGGCGAGATCAGTAACAAGCACACTGACGGAATAAGCTCCAACAAGCAGAGGTTGTGGGTGATGGTGTAGTGGTCAGAGGATGCCGCAATGAGTACACCACCTCGGGTGCCAAGTGCCGGCAGATATGCAAAGTTGTTGACAAAGCTAGCACCCAGAGTTTCAGAGACAATAGCATTGGAGATATTGGACAACTTGGTTTCCTGCAGGCATACAAGATTGCATCTATGATTCGAGACCATATCTCGCACAACTGATCTTCTAGCCGGGTTGTTCAAGCCCCTGATGTTCCAACTTAGACATGATCCATTCATGGCGGAAACTGAACACAACTAGGTGGAGAAACACTGACAAAGAACAGGGTAGCAGAGGGGGGATACACTGAAAACGGGTACATAGTTGGTGTTGTAGCAGTCATGGAGCTGTCTTGGGTTGGCCCAACCATCGCCACTGCAGGGGCTAATATCCTAGGTGGCCACCGTCACGGCAGTCCCCGCTGCTAGCGGCGCAGCCGGCAGTGTCGTCTTCGCCCTCTTCATCGCGGTGGCACCCCCCTTCCTTGTGGTAGACACCAGCGAGGTGACTGCGTTGATGAAGTAGGGGGGGAGCGGGTGGCCGTAGGGCTCCTTGTAGCGCTGGATGTCAGCGTCGGAGGCCGACAAATCTGGCAGCAGCTAGCCGAATTTCTTGAGGAGGACAACATGAATCTTGTCGAGGGTGGCCATGCCATGCGTCGGCTTGGCCGCAAGGCGGCCACTGCACCTGGATTCGTTGGGGATTAGCTGTTGGGGTGGTGCAAAGGTGGGTGGCGGCAAAGTGGGCACAGCCAGAGGCGGGGTTGGTTGTGTCGGCGTGGCCAGCAGCGGCGGCATGGTGGGGCGAGTGAAAGTGGCGATGAAGTGGTCGAGTTGTTCCTCCTGTCTTTGGCGTGCGGTTGTGGGCTGCACGTTGCTTGTGAAGCCCTCCACGAGTTCATACAGGTCTGGGGGTAGGCCCGAAGGGTTGGTGGCACCGGCATCTTGGGCTAAGGCCTCGAAATCCTGGGCCGAGGAAGCATCAAGGAGGACGAGAGGCGCGGGGGCGAGGCCCAGACCTAGCGCCACGTCTCTAGGATCCTTTCCAAAGTACTGCAGCGAGGTGCGGTTAAGGTCGTTGCTCGCAGGTACGGTCAGCGCGGACATAAGGGTTGCAGGGAAGGTAGGCACAGCGTCATGGCCGGCCAGTTTGTCTTCAAGTACCAACGCAGGGGCGGGGCCAAGGCCCACCAGTGCAGGAGACATGAGAAAGGGAACTGGCACTGAACCCAGTTTGGATCGCTCTGGATCAGACACCAAGGAGGCACCAACGGGCATGCACACAGCCTCCGAGGCATGCAGAGCTCCTGTAGCTAGATCAGAGGTGGGGGGCCCGCCTGCCGCACCGACAGCGTTGTCAACTGCGCCCACCGTGATCACCCCAGACGGAGGAGACCAGGCTCCGTGAGGTGGGCTTGTGAGTCCAGCCGGCACGGCCAGCGTTATCTGATGTGAAGGAGTAGGGCCGTCACCGTGACGGCGCCCTCCGTGATCACCGCCGCCTCCCCTGCCATGGGAGGTGGCAGAAGAGCGGCCATGGCCACCGACCGGTGTCGGATGCTGCCGGCTCGATGACTGGCCATCTCGACGCCCTTCCCATTCGCCCCCTTGTCCGCCATCAGGCCCGTCTCCATCGCCACCGCCTCCAAAATTGAGGCGGGAATGGACGGAGGCCCTGGGGCTGCATGGGGGGAAGGTGTCGTCGGTGAACTTCCGGTGCTAGTTATAGCGCCACTTGACCACGCCATCGTCGGGGCAAGATGGCTGGATGTCGCTGATGTCGCAGCTGGAGCTTTCGTTGCTGACGGGGCCAACGGAGTAGTCGTGCACCCAGTCGAGGTGGATGATGATGGGGTAGTCCAGCAGGGAGATCGGCGCGAAGTGCCGGCGCACCGCGGGCGCAGCCTCCATGAACTGACGATGGAAGTCAGGCGAAGAAGGGTTGCATGGCTCCTCCACCCAAAGCATACCTCTCGTGGCGATCTTGGACACGTCGTCTACCCAGGCCCACGCGCAACAGCAGTCTGACTCCTGGTCAGTGAACAGCTCCTCGTCGATGGATTCGACAATGGCCGTGGGCAGCAGCAGTTGCTTGACATCGGCGATGGACCAGGCGTGCCTTGGGGCGCCCTCTAGGCAGACCCGAACCTTGTAGGGCAGGCGGACCACACCGGCCTGTAGTGCCCTGAGACCGATGCGCCAGGTGTCTTCCAGTTATTCGTCGTCGTTGCCATGTCATTTGCTTGAGTGTTGCATCGTGTCATGTCATCATGTGCATTGCATCATCATGTTTCAAAACCTGCATCCGTCCGGGTCTTTCGGTTCTCTCCGTTGTCCGTTCTGAGCCCAGACACACTTGCACGCGCCCGCGACATGTCCGAAATATTATTTTATAAGTGGCAGGAAAATGTTCTCGGAATGGGATGAAAGTTGGCATGCGGTGTTTTTATGTTGTAGGTAGGCCGCCTGCCAAGTTTCATCGCGTTCGGAGTCCGTTTGACGCCCCAACGGATAACTATAGCGGCAGTATAGCCGGTCTAACGTCGGACGTTTTCGGTCTCCGAAAACTGTTGCCGGGCTTTCCCTCTCTTTCCTCTCTAGACCGTCTACACAGCCCACTACCTACCGTTAGGTCCAACCTAACCTCTCTTGTCAGCCCACAGCCCTCCTCGCGCGCGTCCGAAAGCTGCCCCGGACCCGAACCGGACTTTCGTCGCTGTTGTGTCCAGATCATCCCCAAACATCTACAAAACGTCTCCGTTTTGTTAATTGGACTTCCTAGTCTATTTTTTTCCCGACCCTCCGATTACGATCATAGGGACGGATTAGTCCCTAAATGTCTCCCTCTTTCTTTATATATATATATATATATATATATATATATATACTCTCTAGTCTAAATCTAGACCAAACCCTAACTTCTAGGCGCTCGTCCCTACCGCCGCCGCCACACTTATTCCCCAAATCCCCATCGGGATCTCACCCACAGCCAACCACAAACCTCCCCTGGTCTCCTCCTTGTTGTCCCATCGAACCAATCCCACCGCACCAGCTCCTCCCGATCCATCGAGCACCTCCTCCTCCCCGTTCAATCCAGAGGAGTGGAGCTCCTCCGCGCCCACGCCTCCTCGCACCTTCCTTCCCTACTCCCAAAGACAGCCACGAGCGAGCGCCCGAGCCCCTGTCGAGCTCTTCCTCTGCTCGTGCAACAGCATCTCATCTTCGTCACCATGAGCCGCCAGGACCGGCCTCGTCCCTCTCCCTCCCTTCGTTCTCCTCCTCCCGTGGTCTCTCTCTCTAAGTACTCTCTCTCTCTCTCAGGTGCCCGTAGCCGCCGCCTAGGGAGTTCGCCGTTGACCCCGTCTTCGCCAGATCCGGCTGGGATCCACCGGATCCGGGGCCCTGCGAATTGTTCCCGGCCTCACCAGCGTCACCGGACCCGTAGTCGCCGGAGCTTCGTCGTGCCGCCGCTTCCTTCCTCCTGCTGCTGTGTTTTCTTCTTGAGGAAGACCAGCACCCCGACCTAAAGCCCGTGTCCCTGCCTCGCGTGGACCTCGCCCTGCCTCCGCTCGATCTGCCTATGAGGCCCAGCTCCCTCCTTCGCGCGAAGCCTAGTTACAGCAACGCCCTGCCTCCTTTCGCCTGGGCCGGCCTCGCCTCGGCCTGCTTCGGCTCCCAATGGACCTCCACGTCGCCCGCGCCTGGGCCTCCTTGCGCAAGGCCCAGGGCGCTAGCACCCCTCCGCAGCCTGCTCCTTTGACCGGGCCGAAGCTCATGGGGGAGGCCACCCACAGAGCCCCTCCTTTGTTGTATTTCTACCGTTGGGCCAGACTACAGTTTTGGCCCGAGATGTGTTTTTTTCCGCAGAACGTTTTAGCTAATTTTCCCGAGAACGTAGATACAGAAAAGCCCTTGCACTTCATGCATTTAATAACTCACCAACCGTGCATCGGATTAAAACAATTTATATATGAAACTTGCTTAGAAATTCATCTAGTTTCATAATATGTCACTCTCATCCATGTTTAACATGTTTAAAATGTTGTTTGTTTAAATTTGCTTAATAACTTGCTAAAATGATTTATTTCATAACTAAATAACCGTAACTCAGTTTGTAACAAACTTTATATGTAAATGGGGTAGAAAAATGTCTAGTTTAACATGGTGGCTTTACTTTGCATGTTTAAAAACTCTAAAATTGTGTTTAGGGCAGAACAGTACCAAACCTAATATATGCATATGAGGATTTACTAGAACTGTTGTTCGTTGCTTCCGGCCTCATTTCAGCTTGCCTAGATAGGTAGTTTTATTATGTTTCACCCTCTTGCCATGTTTAATAACATTTAATATTGTTGGGTACATAAACAAGTTCGAACCAAATAAGTCACGTGGTGTTTCGTCAATATGCAACGGAGTTGCATATTGAGCTCCACTTAATTTGTAGTATTGTTTGTGCATATTGCCATGCCATGCTTCATTAAACCGGACATGCATCATACTTGATTGTGCATCATGCCATGTTCATGTGTTGGTTGTTTACTATGTTGTTTGCTCCTTTTTCGGTGTTGCTTCTTCGGGTTGGTTCCGATAAAGTCGTGTTGTGAGGATCCGTTCATCTACGTCCATTTGTCTTCTTCATGGACTCGTTTTTCTTCCTTGCGGGATCTCAGGCAAGATGATCATACCCTCGAAATCACTTCTATCTTTCCTTGCTAGTTGCTCGCTCTTTTGCTATGCCTATGCTGCGATACCTACCACTTGCTTATCATGCCTCCCATATTGTTGAACCAAGCCTCTAACCCACCTTGTCCTAGCAAACCGTTGTTTGGCTATGTTACCGCTTTGCTCAGCCCCTCTTATAGCGTTGTTAGTTGGAGGTGAAGATTGAAGTTTGTTCCTTGTTGGAACATGGAGATCGTTCCTTGTTGGAACATTGTTTTGCTCGTTGGGATATCACAATATCTCTTATTTAATTAATGCATCTATATACTTGGTAAAGGGTGGAAGGCTCGGCCTTATGCCTGGTGTTTTGTTCCACTCTTGCCGCCCTAGTTTCCGTCATATCGGTGTTATGTTCCGGATTTTGCGTTCCTTACGCGGTTGGGTAATAATGGGAACCCCTTGACAGTTCGCCTTGAATAAAACTCTTCCAGCAATGCCCAACATTGGTTTTACTATTCGCCACCTAGACTTTTCTTTTCCCTTGGGGGTCGCACGCCCAAGGGTCATCATTATTTTAACCCCCCGGGCTAGTGCTCCTCTGAGTGTTGGTCCGACCGAGCAGATTGCGGGGCCACCTCGGGGCAACTTGAGGTTTGGTTTTACTCGTAGGATGTCTCATCTGAGTGTGCCCTGAGAACGAGATATGTGCAGCTCCTATCGGGATTTGTCGGCACATTCGGGCGGTGTTGCTGGACTTGTTTTACCATTGTCAAAATGTCTTGTAACCGGGATTCCGAATCTGATCGGGTCTTCCCGCTAGAAGGAATATCCTTCGTTGACCGTGATTGCTTGTAATGGGGTAAGTTGGGACACCCCTGCAGGGATTTGAACTTTCGAAAGCCGTGCCCGCGGTTATGGGCACATGGGAATTTGTTAACGTACGGTTGTAGAAAACTTGAAGTTGACCTTAATTAAAATGCATCAACCGTGTGTGGAACCGTGATGGTCTCTTCTCGGCGGAGTCCGGGAAGTGAACACGGTGTTGGAGTTATGTTTGACGTAGGTTGTTCTAGGATCACTTCTTGATCATAGTTTCTCGATCGTGCTTTGCCTTCTCTTCTCGCTCTCATTTGCGTATGTTTAGCCACCATATATGCTAGTTGCTTGCTGCAGCTCCACCTCATACCTTTTAATCTTCCTATAAGCTTAAATAGTCTTGATCGCGAGGGTGTGAGATTGCTGAGTCCCCGTGACTCACAGATACTTCCAGAACCAGTTTGCAGGTGCCGATGTTACAGAGCAGGTGACGCAACCAAGCTCAAGGAGGAGCTCGTTGAAGATCTTGTCCTTTGTGTTGTTCCGTTCTAGTTGATCAGTAGTGGAGCCCAGTTGGGGTCGATCGGGGGACCTTGTCGCTTTTGGGGTTCTTCTTTTATTTTGGCTCCGTAGTCGGGCCCTGATTGTATTTGGATGATGTAATGCTTTATTCATGTATTTGTGTGAAGTGGCGATTGTAAGCCAACTATGTATCTCTTTCCCTTATGTATTACATGGGTTGTGTGAAGATTACCTCACTTGCGACATTGCTTTCAATGCGGTTATGTCTCTAAGTCGTGCTTCGACACGTGGGAGATATAGCCGCATCGAGGGCATTACAAGTTGGTAATCAGAGCCTTCCCCGACCTTAGGAGCCCCACTGCTTGATCGAATTAGCTGATGAGTTGAGTGTAGAAAAATGTTTTGAGTCATTTAGGAATTATATATCGGAGAGTTTAGGAATTATTTTTACTCCCCAGTCCCCTCATCGCTCTGGTAAGGCATCCTGACGTAGAGTTTTGACTCTTCTCTTCTCAAATTTCACTAAAAAAAATTTAGGATCACGCGGGTATCTTGGAATCGTTCTGATGGTTTTGTGACGAGAACATTGTTCTTGGTGCCTCCTGTCATTTAGGGGTTGTGGCAGTGTCCCAGGGAGTTGAGCTCCGAGGTGTTGTCGTCACAATTTTATCGTTGCAGTTCTGGAATACCTGAGTTTAGTACGCCGACATCGAAAATCTCTTTTATGCAGTTGTTGGTGAAATAACCTCGACGTCACCCAGTACTGGGGCGGGAGTTCGGGAGTATTGCCATAACTCGTATAACGGATGCTTTTCGAAGATTGAGGTAGACGATTTCCGAAGGTTTCTTGGTTATGTGTTGAAGGATGGATACAACTGTGTAGGATTTGCTAGTTTGGGTGAGATATTATGCTTCCCCTGTATCCCCAACACCTGATTGCATAACCGGAAAGGTTCGGGAGTTTCATAGGTGGGAATTCAAGTAGCTCTTAGAATATCTTTTCGACAGATGTATGATATGAAATTGGGGTTCGACGTCTAGTGGTCCGCCTATTCACGGTTGGTTTTACAGTGGTCTCGTTGTGTCTTAAAGAGTCCTTGGCTATGCCGACTCGGGGACGCTTCGTATGTCATGTGCACTGCCTTGTACATGATGGTGCTGTACGATCAAGCCCGTGTAGGCCCCACCATGAAAACTTCGGACGAAATCTCTATCATATGTTTGTTCCGGCTTACTCTACAAGCCAATCCTTTGTTTTGTTTTGAGTTATGGTATTCGAGTTGCTTCAAAGTCAAATGTTGATTCCATACTTTTCCTAAGCGGTGTTCTCATACTCCAATGTGAACACTAATCCTTCATGATAATCAGGATTGACATGTCAATCCTTTTTCAACCGGCGTGTCTCTCTTCAAGTGGATCCGATCATTTCAACATCAGCAAGATCAATTACCATTTCTTCTCAACGGTGTTTGTTTTCATCCGTCTCCAAGTTGCCTTTGTTTTTCCCTCCCTCCCACCCTTGTTTCTTCGAGGACTCAGATTTCTTAATCAAGTACCCATTTTATTCATGTGAATTTTCTCCATTCCTTTTCGTTAATGTTCTTACCCGGTGGTTCTCATGTAGATGCTCTACTAGTTCAATATTCTCCATTATTTTCTTCTCCGGTGGATTCAATTCAAGCTTTTGGTGTCGATCACATCCTTTTCCTCGTTTCAAATATGTTCTTATGCCGGTGCACCTCTTAATCTTCCCCGCTTGCTATTCTATTGTTCCGGAGTGCTCAAGATATCTCAATAGGCTTGTCTTGTCATTCAAGATCCGTCCAACCTATTTCGAGGTTGTTATTTCAATTCAAGCCATTTAATTCAACTGGTGCAATCTTTCTTTTAAATCGTTCAACGGTGTATCTTTTGAGTGGGCCCTAACCCATAGGTTTTTTTTCAGGATCTTACCTGACTCTTCTTATTCTTCCGGAGTTATTCTCAAATTCATTTCAAAGTTTAACATAAGAATGAGTTATCATCAGTTAAATGCTTTTCTCCAAGATCATTCTTTTCTTTCATCGTTGGTTCAACCGTTCTAATTTTTCATCCCGGGGTATCTCAACAATTTAGTGGTGTTTCTCATCGTCATTCTCAGATTTTGGAAGACCGAAGAAGATTCTTCTTTCAATCTTGCTCTTTTCTCTTCAAGATTCGTGATTCTAGCTTTATGCCATTCTCTCATAATTATTTTCGGTTGTGAGAATTCTTTTCACCCTTCCGGAGCAATTCAGGAGCCTTTTCAGTTTGATTATCTGGAGCCCATCATCTCAAAGTTATTCGTTCTCAGCCTTTCAGCTATCATTCTCCAAATCTTACCGATGCATCATTCAATATTCTCTAATCAGTTCGTGATCCCTTCGTTCACTTGTATATAAATTCTCTAAAGTATCCTCGTTCATTTCATAATTCTTCCTGGTGTTCCTCTGTCTTTCCTTTGGTCATTTTAATTCTAACGATGGTTCGTTCAAGAGTTCCCGTCAGTCGTTATCATATTAATTGTTTCGTTGTTTCATTCCACCGGTGTTTCGTTGAAGGCATTCTCTAGTTTGCGCAATATCTACCTTAATCCTTTCTAAGAGAGTAAGTAGTATGCCAAATCCATTGCTTGTCATCAATTTAATTGGTGAAGGATATGCATAACATAATTCTTATTCTTGTTCATCCAAGTGATTAATTCCTTTTTCCGGAGTGGTTCATCATATCATATTCTCAGTTCGAGATGCTTTATCTTTTCTGTCCAGGAGTTCCAAGCTCTAATTATCACGGAGATCCATCTAAATCATGGCAAGGATTCACCTTGTGTTTTCAATTTCTCTTTCTTTTTATTCTTTTGTTACCGGAATTCTTCATGAACATTCTACATGATGGTTGATCAAGGATTTAATTCTTTCTTGAAGTGCTCATCAACATTCTTTTCTAAGGAGCTCAAGTATTCTTCTTGTTGCTATCCGGAGTGCAATTCTTTCTTCCGAATCATCGGAGGTGGTATTATGTCATTATTGATAATTTGAGTCATGTTTCATGATTCACATGTTATTAAGAATGAGGTATTTTAAATCCATCAATCTCGTCATTGGAGTTACCTTGGGTTATATTTCACCTAAAGCTTTCCCTAAGGATTGTTGCTATCTATGGTGCTAATAAATGATCCAATTTCTTCATTTGTCCTTTCCGGTGCGGCATACTTTCTCGTCAATTTGTTCATATCAATCCAATTCTTTTCCCGTGAGTGGCAGTTTGTCACCTCATAATTTGACATGTATTCCATAAGACCATATCAAGCTTATCTTTTCGTTGTTGTGTTTCCAACAACTCCGTTCGACCTTTCTCCTAAGGATACCTTTTCAAACTCTTTTGTGGCAGAAGTTGGCATTTTCTTCTCCATTCTTTTATTTCAATTATCTATATTCTATTCTTTCGTTCCGGAGGCATTGTGTTGTTGCTCTTTTCAACCAATCATCTCATTTTGTCAAAGATCATGCTCTTTTCATGCCTATCCATTTAACCGGAGTGTTGTGCCGTTTTTGCTCAAGTATCTTCTCATCTTATCAAGTTCTTATTCAATCCCTTCCCTCTTCAATCGAAGTTCTGCCCGAAGTTGTTCTTCCTTGTTCCTCTTTCTTAACGGAGTGCTTTCAACTTCATTCATCTCCGTTGTATTCTTTTCTCTAAATGGCTTAACCTTTTCAAGGTTCTTTGGTTTCACTCGTCTGTCAAAGGAGCAACTTAGTTTTACCTCTTCTCTTTCTCTTTCGTTGTCCCTCCGGTGCCATTCTAGATCTCGGGACGAGATCCTCTCGTAGTGGTGGAGTGTTGTAGCGCCCCGAGACCGATGTGCCAGGTGTCTTCCAGTTATTCATTGTCGTTGCCATGTCATTTGCTTGCGTGTTGCATTGTGTCATGTCATCATGTGCATTGCATCATCATGTTTCAAAACCTGCATCCGTTCGGGTCTTCCGGTTCTCTCCGTTGTCCGTTCTGAGCCCAGACACACTTGCACGCGCCCGCGGCATGTCCGAAATATTATTTTATAAGTGGCCGGAAAATGTTCTCGGAATGGGATGAAACTTGGCATGCGGTGTTTTTATGTTGTAGGTAGGCCGCCTGCCAAGTTTCATCGCGTTCGGAGTCCGTTTGACGCCCCAACGGATAACTATAGCGGCAGTATAGCCGGTCTAACGTCGGACGTTTTCGGTCTCTGAAAACTGTTGCCGGGCTTTCCCTCTCTTTCCTCTCTAGACCGTCTACACAGCCCACTACCTACCGTTAGGTCCAACCTAACCTCTCTTGTCAGCCCGCGGCCCTCCTCGCGCGCGTCCGAAAGCTGCCCCGGACCCGAACCGGACTTTCGTCGCTGTTGTGTCCAGATCATCCCCAAACATCTACAAAACGTCTCCGTTTTGTTAATTGGACTTCCTAGTCTATTTTTTTCCCGACCCTCCGATTATGATCGTAGGGACGGATTAGTCCCTAAATGTCTCCCTCTTTCCTTATATATATATATATATATATATATATATATATATATATATATATATATATACTCTCTAGTCTAAATCTAGACCAAACCCTAACTTCTAGGCGCTTGTCCCTACTGCCGCCGCCACACTTATTCCCCAAATCCCCATCGGGATCTCACCCACAGCCAACCACAAACCTCCCCTGGTCTCCTCCTCGTTGTCCCATCGAACCAATCCCATCGCACTAGCTCCTCCCGATCCATCGAGCGCCTCCTCCTCCCTGTTCAATCCAAAGGAGTGGAGCTCCTCCGCGCCCACGCCTCCTCGCACCTTCCTTCCCTACTCCCAAAGACAGCCACGAGCGAGCGCCCGAGCCCCTGTCGAGCTCTTCTTCTGCTCGCGCAACAGCATCTCGTCTTTGTCACCATGAGCCGCCAGGACCGGCCTCGTCCCTCTCCCTCCCTTCGTTCTCCTCCTCCCATCGTCTCTCTCTCTAAGTACTCTCTATCTCTCTCTCTCTCAGGTGTCTATAGCCGCCGCCCAGGGAGTTCGCCTTTGACCCCGTCTTCGCCAGATCCGGCCGGGATCCACCGGATCCGGGGCCCTGCGAATCATTCCCGGCCTCACCAGCATCACCGGACCCGTAGTCGCCGGAGCTTCATCACGCCGCCGCTTCCTTCCTCCTGAAGGAAATATGCCCTAGAGGCAATAATAAAGTTATTATTTATTTCCTTATATCATGATAAATGTTTATTATTCATGCTAAAATTGTATTAACCGGAAACATAATACATGTGTGAAGACATAGACAAACAAAGTGTCACTAGTATGCCTCTACTTGACTAGCTCGTTAATCAAAGATGGTTATGTTTCCTAACCATGAACAATGAGTTGTTATTTGATTAACGGGATCACACCATTAAGTGAATGATCTGATTGACATGACCCATTCCATTAGCTTAGCACCCGATCGTTTAGTATGTTGCTATTGCTTTCTTCATGACTTATACATGTTCCTATAACTATGAGATTATGCAACTCCCGTTTACCGAAGGAACACTTTGGGTGCTACCAAATGTCACAACGTAACTGGGTGATTATAAAGGAGTACTACAGGTGTCTCCAAAGGTACATGTTGGGTTGGCGTATTTCGAGATTAGGTTTTGTCACTCTGATTGTCGGAGAGGTATCTCTGGGCCCTCTCGGTAATGCACATCACTTAAGCCTTGCAAGCATTGCAACTAATGAGTTAGTTGCGGGATGTTGTATTACAGAACGAGTAAAGAGACTTGCCGGCAACGAGATTGAACTAGGTATTGGAATACCGACGATCGAATCTCGGGCAAGTAACATACCGATGACAAAGGGAACGACGTATGTTGTTATGCGGTCTGACCGATAAAGATATTCGTAGAATATGTAGGAGCCAATATGTGCATCCAGGTCCCGCTATTGGTTATTGACCGGAGACGTGTCTCGGTCATGTCTACATTGTTCTCGAACCCGTAGGGTCCGCACGCTTAAGGTTACGATGACAGTTATATTATGAGTTTATGCATTTTGATGTACCGAAGGTTGTTGAGAGTCCCCGGATGTGATCACGAACATGACGAGGAGTCTCAAAATGGTCGAGACATAAAGATTGATATATTGGAAGTCTATGTTTGGATACCGGAAGTGTTTCGGGTGAAATCGGGATTTTACCGGAGTACCGGGAGGTTACCGGAACCCCCCGGGAGCTATATGGGCCATGATGGGCCTTAGTGGAAAAGAGAAGAGGCAGCCCCTCATGGGCCGCGCGCCCCTCCCCTCCCTTGGCCCGAATAGGACAAGGAGAGGGGGCCGGCCCCTCTCTCTCTTTTTCCCCCTCCGCGAATCCTATTCCAACTAGGATTGGGGGGGGGGATCCTACTCCCAGAGGGAGTAGGACTCTCCTGGCGCGCCCTCCTTGGCCGGCCAGCCTCCCCCCTTTAGTCCTTTATATACGGAGGCAGGGGCACCCCAGAGACACACAAGTTGATCCACGTGATCTTTTCCTTAGCCGTGTGCGGCGCCCCAGCCACCATAGTCCTCGATAATATTGTAGCGGAGTTTAGGCGAAGCCCTGCTGCAGTAGTACATCAAGATCGTCACCACGCCGTCGTGCTGACAGAACTCTTCCCCGACACTTTGCTGGATCGGAGTCCGGGGATCGTCATCGAGCTGAACGTGTGCTAAAACTCGGAGGTGCCGTAGTTTCGGTGCTTGATCGGTCGGGCCGTGAAGACGTACGACTACATCAACCAAACGCTTCCGTTGTCGATCTACTAGGTATGTAGATCACACTCCCCCCTCTCGTTGCTATGCATCACATGATCTTGCGTGTGCGTAGGAATTTTTTTGAAATTACTACGTTCCCCAACAGTGGCATCCGAGCCTAGGTTTTATATGTTGATGTTATATGCACGAGTAGAACACAAGTGAGTTGTGGGCGATATAAGTCATACTGCTTACCAGCATGTCATACTTTGGTTCGGCGGTATTGTTGTATGAAGCGGCCCAGACCGACATTACGCGTACGCTTACGCGAGACCGGTTCTCCCGACATGCTTTGCACATAGGTGGCTTGTGGGTGATAGTTTCTCCAACTTTAGTTGAACTGAGTGTGGCTACGCCCGGTCCTTGCGAAGGTTAAAACAGCACCAACTTGACAAACTATCGTTGTGGTTTTGATGCGTAGGTAAGATTGGTTCTTGCTTAAGCCCGTAGCAGCCACGTAAAACTTGCATCAACAAAGTAGAGGACGTCTAACTTGTTTTTGCAGGGCATGTTGTGATGTGATATGGTCAAGACATGATGTTGATTTTTATTGTATGAGATGATCATGTTTTGTAACCAAGTTATCGGCAACTGGCAGGAGCCATATGGTTGTCGCTTTATTGTATGCAATGCAATCGCGATGTAATGCTTTACTTTATCACTAAACGGTAGCGATAGTCGTGGAAGCACAAGCTTGGTGAGACGACAACGACGCTACGATGGAGATCAAGGTGTCACGCCGGTGACGATGGTGATCATGACGATGCTTCGGAGATGGAGATCACAAGCACAAGATGATGATGGCCATATCATATCACTTATATTGATTGCATGTGATGTTTATCTTTTATGCATCTTATCTTGCTTTGTTTGACGGTAGCATTATAAGATGATCTCTCACTAATTATCAAGAAGTGTTCTCCCTGAGTATGCACCATTGCGAAAGTTCTTCGTGCTGAGACACCACGTGATGATCGGGTGTGATAGGTTCTACGTTCAAATACAACGGGTGCAAAACAGTTGCACACGCGGAATACTCAGGTTATACTTGACGATCCAAGCATATACAGATATGGCCTCGGAACACGGAGACCGAAAGGTCGAGCGTGAATCATATAGTAGATATGATCAACATAATGATGTTCACCAATGAAACTACTCCATCTCACGTGATGATCGGACATGGTTTAGTTGATTTGGATCACGTAATCACTTAGAGGATTAGAGGGATGTCTATCTAAGTGGGAGTTCTTTAAGTAAATTAACTGAACTTAAATTTATCATGAAACTTAGTACCTGATAAGTATCTTGCTTGTTTATGCTTGTTTGTAGATAGATGGCTCGTGATGTTGTTCCGTTGAATTTTAATGCGTTCCTTGAGAAAGCAAAGTTGAAAGATGATGGTAGCAATTACACGGACTGGGTCCGTAACTTGAGGATTATCCTCATTGCTGCACAGAAGAATTACGTCCTGGAAGCACCGTTGGGTGCCAGGCCTGCTGTAGGAGCAACGCCGGATGTTATGAACGTCTGGCAGAGCAAAGCTGATGACTACTCGATAGTTCAGTGTGCCATGCTTTACGGCTTAGAATCGGGACTTCAACGACGTTTTGAACGTCATGGAGCATATGAGATGTTCCAGGAGTTGAAGTTAATATTTCAAGCAAATGCCCGGATTGAGAGATATGAAGTCTCCAATAAGTTCTATAGCTGCAAGATGGAGGAGAACAGTTCTGTTAGTGAGCATATACTCAAAATGTCTGGGTATAATAATCACTTGATTCAATTGGGAGTTAATCTTCCAGATGATTACGTCATTGACAGAATTCTCCAATCATTGCCACCAAGCTACAAGAGCTTCGTGATGAACTATAATATGCAAGGGATGAATACGACTATTCCCGAGCTCTTCGCGATGCTGAAAGCTGCGGAGGTAGAAATCAAGAAGGAGCATCAAGTGTTGATGGTCAACAAGACCACTAGTTTCAAGAAAAAGGGCAAAGGAAAGAAGAAGGGGAACTTCAAAAAGAACGGCAAGCAAGTTGCTACTCAAGAGAAGAAACCCAAACCTGGACCTAAGCCTGAAACTGAGTGCTTCTATTACAAGCAGACTGGTCACTGGAAGCGGAACTGCCCCAAGTATTTGGCGGATAAGAAGGATGGCAAGGTGAACAAAGGTATATGTGATATACATGTTATTGATGTGTACCTTACTAATGCTCGCAGTAGCACCTGGGTATTTGATACTGGTTCTGTTGCTAATATTTGCAACTCGAAACAGGGACTATGGATTAAGCAAAGATTGGCTAAGGACGAGGTGATGATGCGCGTGGGAAACGGTTCCAAAGTCGATGTGATCGCAGTCGGCACGCTACCTCTACATCTACCTTCGGGATTAATATTAGACCTAAATAATTGTTATTTGGTGCCAGCGTTAAGCATGAACAATATTTCTGGATCTTGTTTGATGTGAGACGGTTATTCATTTAAATCAGAGAATAATGGTTGTTCTATTTATATGAGTAATATCTTTTATGGTCATGCACCCTTGAAGAGTGGTCTATTCTTGTTGAATCTCGATAGTAGTAACACACATATTCATAATGTTGAAGCCAAAAGATGCAGAGTTGATAATGATAGTGCAACTTATTTGTGGCACTGCCGTTTAGGTCATATCGGTGTAAAGCGCATGAAGAAACTCCATACTAATGGACTTTTGGAACCACTTGATTATGAATCACTTGGTACTTGCGAACCGTGCCTCATGGGCAAGATGACTAAAACGCCGTTCTCCGGTACTATGGAGAGAGCAACAGATTTGTTGGAAATCATACATACAGATGTATGTGGTCCGATGAATATTGAGGCTCGTGGCGGATATCGTTATTTTCTCACCTTCACAGATGATTTAAGCAGATATGGGTATACCTACTTAATGAAACATAAGTCCGAAATGTTTGAAAAGTTCAAGGAATTTCAGAGTGAAGTTGAAAATCATCGTAACAAGAAAATAAAGTTTCTACGATCTAATCGTGGAGGAGAATATTTGAGTTACGAGTTTAGTGTACATTTGAAAAATTGTGGAATAGTTTCGCAACTCACGCCACCCGGAACACCACAACGTAATGGTGTGTCCAAACGTCGTAATCGTACTTTACTAGATATGGTGCGATCTATGATGTCTCTTACTGATTTACCGCTATCGTTTTGGGGGTACGCTCTAGAGACGGCCGCATTCACGTTAAATAGGGCACCATCAAAATCCGTTGAGACGACGCCTTATGAACTGTGGTTTGGCAAGAAACCAAAGTTGTCGTTTCTGAAAGTTTGGGGCTGCGATGCTTATGTGAAAAATCTTCAACCTGATAAGCTCGAACCCAAATCGGAGAAATGTGTCTTCATAGGATATCCAAAGGAGACTATTGGATACACCTTCTATCACAGATCCGAAGGCAAGACTTTTGTTGCTAAATTCGGAAACTTTCTAGAGAAGGAGTTTCTCTCGAAAGAAGTGAGTGGGAGGAAAGTAGAACTTGACGAGGTAACTGTACCTACTCCCTTATTGGAAAGTAGTACATCATAGAAAACTGTTTCTGTGACACCTACACCAGTTAGTGAGGAAGCTAATGATGATGATCATGAAACTTCAGAACAAGATACTACTGAACCTGGTAGATCAACCAGAGTAAGATCCGCACCAGAGTGGTACGGTAATCCCGTTCTGGAAGTCATGCTACTAGATCATGATGAACCTATGAACTATGAAGAAGCGATGGTGAGCCCAGATTCCGCAAAGTGGCTTGAAGCCATGAAATCTGAGATGGGATCCATGTATGAGAAAAAAGTATGGAATTTGGTTGACTTGCCCGATGATCGGCGAGCAATTGAAAATAAATGGATCTTCAAGAAGAAGACTGACGCTGACGGTAATATTACTGTCTACAAAGCTCGACTTGTCGCAAAAGGTTTTTGGCAAGTTCAAGGGATTGACTACGATGAAACCTTCTCACCCGTAGTGATGCTTAAGTCTGTCCGAATCATGTTAGCAATTGCCGCATTTTATGATTATGAAATTTGGCAGATGGATGTCAAAACTGCATTCCTGAATGGATTTCTGGAAGAAGAGTTGTATATGATGCAACCAGAAGGTTTTGTCAATCCAAAGGGAGCTAACAAAGTGTGCAAGCTCCAGCGATCCATTTATGGACTGGTGCAAGCCTCTCGGAGTTGGAATAAACGTTTTGATAGTGTGATTAAAGCATTTGGTTTTATACAGACTTTTGGAGAAGCCTGTATTTACAAGAAAGTGAGTGGGAGCTTTGTAGCATTTCTGATATTATATGTGGATGACATATTACTAATTGGAAATGATGTAGAATTTCTGGATAGCATAAAGGGATACTTGAATAAGAGTTTTCCAATGAAAGACCTCGGTGAAGCTGCTTACATATTAGGCATTAAGATCTATAGAGATAGATCAAGACGCTTAATTGGACTTTCACAAACCACATACCTTGACAAAGTTTTGAAGAAGTTCAAAATGGATCAAGCAAAGAAAGGGTTCTTGCCTGTGTTACAAGGTGTGAAGTTGAGTAAGACTCAATGCCCGACCACTGCAGAAGATAGAGAGAATATGAAAGATGTTCCCTATGCATCAGCCATAGGATCTATCATGTATGCAATGCTGTGTACCAGACCTGATGTGTGCCTTGCTATAAGTCTAGCAGGGAGGTACCAAAGTAATCCAGGAGTGGATCACTGGACAGCGGTCAAGAACATCCTGAAATACCTGAAAAGGACTAAGGATATGCTTCGCGTATATGGAGGTGACAAAGAGATCATCGTAAAAGGTTACGTTGATGCAAGCTTTGACACTGATCCGGATGATTCTAAATCGCAAACCGGATACGTGTTTACATTAAACGGTGGGGCTGTAAGTTGGTGCAGTTCTAAACAAAGCGTTGTAGCGGGAGCTACATGTGAAGCGGAGTACATAGCTGCTTCGGAAGCAGCAAATGAAGGAGTCCGGATGAAGGAGTTCATATCCGATCTAGGTGTCATACCTAGTGCATCGGGTCCAATGAAAATCTTTTGTGACAATACTGGCGCAATTGCCTTGGCAAAGGAATCCATATTTCACAAGAGAACCAAGCACATCAAGAGATGCTTCAATTCCATCTGGGATCTAGTCCAGGTGGGAGACATAGAGATTTGCAAGATACATACGGATCTGAATGTTGCAGACCCGTTGACTAAGCCTCTTCCACGAGCAAAACATGATCAACACCAAGGCTCCATGGGTGTGAGAATCATTACTGTGTAATCTAGATTATTGACTCTAGTGCAAGTGGGAGACTGAAGGAAATATGCCCTAGAGGCAATAATAAAGTTATTATTTATTTCCTTATATCATGATAAATGTTTACTATTCATGCTAAAATTGTATTAACCGGAAACATAATACATGTGTGAATACATAGACAAACAAAGTGTCACTAGTATGCCTCTACTTGACTAGCTCGTTAATCAAAGATGGTTATGTTTCCTAACCATGAACAATGATTCGTTATTTGATTAACGGGATCACATCATTAAGTGAATGATCTAATTGACATGACCCATTCCATTAGCTTAGCACCCGATCGTTTAGTATGTTGCTATTGCTTTCTTCATGACTTATACATGTTCCTATAACTATGAGATTATGCAACTCCCGTTTACCGGAGGAACACTTTGGGTGCTACCAAACGTCACAACATAACTGGGTGATTATAAAGGAGTACTACAGGTGTCTCCAAAGGTACATGTTGGGTTGGCGTATTTCGAGATTAGGTTTTGTCACTCCGATTGTCGGAGAGGTATCTCTGGGCCCTCTCGGTAATGCACATCACTTAAGCCTTGCAAGCATTGTAACTAATGAGTTAGTTGCGGGATGATGTATTATAGAACGAGTAAAGAGACTTGCCGGCAACGAGATTGAACTAGGTATTGGAATACCGACGATCGAATCTTGGGCAAGTAACATACCGATGACAAAGGGAACGACGTATGTTGTTATGCGGTCTGACCGATAAAGATATTCGTAGAATATGTAGGAGCCAATATGGGCATCCAGGTCCCGCTATTGGTTATTGACCAGAGACGTGTCTCGGTCATGTCTACATTGTTCTCGAACCCGTAGGGTCCGCACGCTTAAGGTTACGATGACAGTTATATTATGAGTTTATGCATTTTGATGTACCGAAGGTTGTTCAGAGTCCCCGGATGTGATCACGGACATGACGAGGAGTCTCGAAATGGTCGAGACATAAAGATTGATATATTGGAAGCCTATGTTTGGATATCAGAAGTGTTCCGGGTGAAATCGGGATTTTACCGGAGTACCGGGAGGTTACCGGAACCCCCCGGGAGCTATATGGGCCATGATGGGCCTTAGTGGAAAATAGAAGAGGCAGCCCCTCATGGGCCGTGCGCCCCTCCCCTCCCTTGGTCCGAATAGGACAAGGAGAGGGGGCCGGCCCCTCTCTCTCTTTTCCCCCCTCCGCGAATCCTATTCCAACTAGGATTGGGGGGGGATCCTACTCCCAGAGGGGGTAGGACTTTCCTGGGGCGCCCTCCTTGGCCGGCCAGACTCCCCCCTTTAGTCCTTTATATACGGAGGCAGGGGCACCCCAGAGACACACAAGTTGATCCACGTGATCTTTTCCTTAGCCGTGTGCGGTGCCCCAGCCACCATAGTCCTCGATAATATTGTAGCGGAGTTTAGGCGAAGCCCTGCTGCAGTAGTACATCAAGATCGTCACCACGCCGTCGTGTTGACGGAACTCTTCCCCGACACTTTGCTGGATCGGAGTCTGGGGATCGTCATCGAGCTGAACGTGTGCTAAAACTCGGAGGTGCCATAGTTTCGGTGCTTGATCGGTCGGGCCATGAAGACGTACGACTACATCAACCAAACGCTTCCGTTGTCGATCTACTAGGTATGTAGATCACACTCCCCCCTCTCGTTGCTATGCATCACATGATCTTGCGTGTGCGTAGGAAATTTTTTGAAATTACTACGTTCCCCAACACCTCCTACTGCTGCGTTTTCTTCTTGAGGGAGACCAGCGCCCCAACCTGAAGCCCGTGTCCCTGCCTCGCGTGGACCTCGCCCTGCCTCCGCTCGATCTGCCTACGAGGCCCAGCTCCCTCCTTCGCGCGAAGCCCAGTTACAACAGCGCCCTGCCTCCTTTCGCCTGGGCCGGCCTCGCCTCGGCCTGCTTCGGCTCCCAATGGACCTCCACGTCGCCCGCGCCTGGGCCTCCTTGCGCAAGGCCCAGCGCGCCAGCACCCCTCCACAGCCTACTCCTTTGACCGGGCCGAAGCCCATGGGTGAGGCTACCCACAGAGCCCCTCCTTTGTCTTATTTCTACCGTGGGCCAGACTGCAGTTTTGGCCTGAGATGTGTTTTTTTTTCGCAGAACGTTTTAGCTAATTTTCCCGAGAACGCAGATTTACAGAAAAGCCCTTGCACTTCATGCATTTAATAACTCACCAATCGTGCATCGGATTAAAACAATTTATATATGAAACTTGCTTAGAAATTCATCTAGTTACATAATATGTCACTCTCATCCATGTTTAACATGTTTAAAATGTTGTTTGTTTAAATTTGCTTAATAACTTGCTAAAATGATTTATTTCATAACTAAATAACCGTAACTTGGTTTGTAACAAACTTTATATGTAAATGGGGTAGAAAAATGTCTAGTTTAACATGGTGGCTTTACTTTGCATGTTTAAAAACTCTAAAATTGTGTTTAGGGCAGAACAGTACCAAACCTAATATATGCATATGAGGATTTACCGGAACTGTTGTTCGTTGCTTTCGGCCTCATTTAAGCTTGCCTAGATAGGTAGTTTTATTATGTTTCACCCTCTTGCCATGTTTAACAACATTTAATATTGTTGGGTACATAAACAAGTTCGAACCAAATAAGTCACGTGGTGTTTCGTCAATATGCAACGGAGTTGCATATTGAGCTCCACTTAATTTGTAGTATTGTTTGTGCATATTGCCATGCCATGCTTCATTAAACCGGACATGCATCATACTTGATTGTGCATCATGCCATGTTCATGTGTTGGTTGTTTACTATGTTGTTTGCTCCTTTTCCGATGTTGCTTCTTCGGGTTGGTTCCGATAACGTCGTGTTGTGAGGATCCGTTCATCTACGTCCGTTTGTCTTCTTCATGGACTCGTTCTTCTTCCTTGCGGGATCTCAGGCAAGATGATCATACCCTCGAAATCACTTCTATCTTTGCTTGCTAGTTGCTTGCTCTTTTGTTATGCCTATGCTGCGATACCTACCACTTGCTTATCATGCCTCCCATATTGTTGAACCAAGCCTCTAACCCACCTTGTCCTAGCAAACCGTAGTTTGGCTATGTTACCACTTTGCTCAGCCCCTCTTATAGTGTTGTTAGTTGCAGGTGAAGATTGAAGTTTGTTCCTTGTTGGAACATGGAGATCGTTCCTTGTTGGAACATTGTTTTGCTTGTTGGGATATCACAATATCTCTTATTTAATTAATGCATCTATATACTTGGTAAAGGTTGGAAGGCTCGGCCTTATGCCTGGTGTTTTGTTCCACTCTTGCCGCCCTAGTTTCCGTCATATCGGTGTTATGTTCCCGGATTTTGCGTTCCTTACGCGGTTGGGTAATAAAGGGAACCCCTTGACAGTTCGCCTTGAATAAAACTCTTCCAGCAATGCCCAACATTGGTTTTACCATTCGCCACCTAGCCTTTTCTTTCCCTTGGGGGTCGCACACCCAAGGGTCATCATTATTTTAACCCCCTTGGGCCAGTGCTCCTCTAAGTGTTGGTCCGACCGAGCAGACTGCGGGGCCACCTCGGGGCAACTTGAGGTTTGGTTTTACTCGTAGGATGTCTCATCTGAGTGTGCCCTGATTTGTCGGCACATTCGGGCGGTGTTGCTGGACTTGTTTTACCATTGTCGAAATGTCTTGTAACCGGGATTCCGAGTCTGATCGGGTCTTCCCGCTAGAAGGAATATCCTTCGTTGACCGTGATTGCTTGTAATGGGCTAAGTTGGGACACCCCTGCAGGGATTTGAACTTTCAAAAGCCGTGCCCGCGGTTATGGGCAGATGGTAATTTGTTAATGTACGGTTGTAGAAAACCTGAAGTTGACCTTAATTAAAATGCATCAACCGTGTGTGTAACCGTGATGGTCTCTTCTCGGCGGAGTCCGGGAAGTGAACACGGTGTTGGAGTTATATTTGACGTATGTTGTTCTAGGATCACTTCTTGATCATAGTTTCTCGATCGTGCTTTGCCTTCTCTTCTCGCTCTCATTTGCGTATGTTTAGCCACCATATATGCTAGTTGCTTGCTGCAGCTCCACCTCATACCTTTTAACCTTCCTATAAGCTTAAATAGTCTTGATCGCGAGGGTGTGAGATTGCTGAGTCCCCGTGACTCACAGATACTTCCAAAACCAGTTTGCAGGTGCCGATGTTACAGAGCAGGTGACGCAACCAAGCTCAAGGAGGAGCTCGTTGAAGATCTTGTCCTTTGTGTTGTTCTGTTTTAGTTGATCAGTAGTGGAGCCCAGTTGGGTTCGATCGGGGGACCTTGTCGCTTTTGGGGTTCTTCTTTTATTTTGGCTCCGTAGTCGGGCCCTGATTGTATTTGGATGATGTAATGCTTTATTCATGTATTTGTGTGAAGTGGCGATTGTAAGCCAACTATGTATCTCTTTCCCTTATGTATTACATGGGTTGTGTGAAGATTACCTCACTTGCGACATTGCTTTCAATGCGGTTATGCCTCTAAGTCGTGCTTCGATTCGTGGGAGATATAAACGCATCGAGGGCGTTACACGGCCCCAGCGCGGCGAGACCAGGCGGCAAGGCGCAGGGTGGCACCGCCGATCCATAGTAGTCCCGGGTTGCGCAGGGCCTTGCTCTTGAAACGGGGGTCGGAGAACCTGATGAGGAAGTCGCCAGGGGAGAAGAGCGAAACGTGCATCTGTGTTCGCGGGAGGCCGAACTGGAGGGAAGCAGCCATGGATATGTCATGGACGGTGAACTCTGGGCGGTTGCCCAGCACCGTCGCGATGACAGCATGCCGCTCGAGGTCGGACTCCGCCGCAGCCCGAGCCGGTGTCCAGGGGACAGAGGCCGTGACCATGGTGGGGCGGCAACGAGCGTCAGCGGCCGGTGCCTCCATCGGGGTGACGACAGTCGTTGTCTGACCGGAAGTAGGGGGTGACGGGGGTAAGGGTGGCGGGGGGGATGAGGGGATGGGTGGTGGAGATGGTGATGGGAGGGGTGGAAGGGGAGGGGCGGCGCTGCCATTGGGGGTCTTGCAGCTGTGAGAGGTGTGGCCGGAGCGGGAGCACAAGAGGCAGGTGGGTGGGTTGGAGCAGGAAGCGACGCGGTGGTGCGGGGAGAGGCAGCGGAAACAACAGCGAGCAGCCTTGGTCTTAAAGAGGTGCTGAATGCGTGTCAATAGGAGCTGTGGAGGAGCACGCGGGTTCCTACCATTATGGCGCGGCAGGGCATGGCGGTCTTCTCTCCACCAATACGGCTTGCGAACCTGCTGCCACCCATCCCCGCATTGAAGCTCGGCAGCAGCAGGGCGGCCGCAGGGTGTGGGTGCGACATTAACCGCATCTAGCAGCGGCCCAACCACCACCGAGCGGAGGCGAGGCGTAGTCGAGGGCGGCGGTGCAGGGGATGAGAGCAGCGCGTCGATGAAGGAGGCGCAGCGAGCTGCTGACGGTGGCGGGAGGCCTGGCGGCGGCGGGGGTAGGAAGCAGGAGGAGGAAGGAGGGGTCGGCAAGAGGCCGGCCATGGTTCCGCAAGCACTTCCCTCAGTCAACCAAAGATGGGATAAACGACAAGATTTCACAAGGGTAGATGGAGGCATGGAGCTGAAAGCTCTTCAAAGCGAAAATAGGCGCAAAAGAGCAAACAAAACAGAAGATAACTGTTGAGTGTATGTTGTCCAATGCATGTGTATAGGACTTGGGTCTGTATTTATACCGTTGTATCTCCACCCCCCTCCCCCCCATTGTATATTTGTACATCTTGAAAGACAAGTAGAGGCTGGTCCACCCTGTACCTATATATGTGCATCATGCACATGGTCAATGATTTATCGATGCATGCAATCTCCTCCTTCCAACTAACAATAACAAAAGGATCCGGAAACGGGGAGGAGGAAAAATAAAAACCCACGGCATATCATGCAAGCGGTAGTTTGACTTGTCCTCCTTTTCCATAATGGAGAAAAATCCATGGCGATGTTATTAGTCTAGTCTATCAAACACTCCACCATCGTCCAGTTGGCTGGCACTGGCAGGCAGAGGCAAGTGCAACGGCAAGCCGCTCATGCTTTCGGAGTCTGCTGCCCTCCGTTTGAGAACGGACTAACTTCCTGGCGTGGAAGACCGATCATGCTGTTGGAGTGTGCAGTGCTCATGCGCCAAGCAGCCTCACCCTAACGCGTTTCCCGTCACGTCATCCATCCTTGCACCGACGGAATAAGCAATGCCGGTTGAGGAAACGGGGGAGGTCGATCCGGTGGTTGGGACCCGGTTAAGTTGCCCGATGCAGGTGAACCACCACCGAGTTACATCGTCACACACTCACACTCACACCAATTTCATGCAGCTGTTGGGTCGTCTGCTTCAGCGCGCTCAACCAACAGAAATACTCCCTCCGTTCCTAAATATAAGTTTTTTAGAGATTCCAATAAAGAACTATATATGGAGTAAAATAAGTGACTCTGCACTGTAAAATATGTTTATATACATCCGTATGTACTCTCTCCGGTCCTTTTTACTCTGCATATTAGAATTCTGTAAAGTCAAACTTCACAAAGTTTGACCGTATTTATATGAAAAAATATCAACATCTGCCATACTAAAGTTATAAAATATGAAATTTTAAGGCATGACACATCCATTGATATTGATTTCAGATTGTTAATGTTGGTACTTTTTTTCTATAAAGTTGGTCAAGTTTTACGAGGCTTGACTTCAGTCAAATCTTATATGCGAACTAAAAAGGACCGGAGGGAGTAGTTCATTGTGAAATGTTTAAAAAACTTATATTTAGAAACGGAAGGAGTATAATAATAATTATTCATCGAATGCATGCATGCGCTACTCGATTCAAGGCACATAGTACATCCACGCTTATTATAGTTTGATGAAAGGACTCGTAGGGGGACGTACGTGATGTATCGGGGAAAAATAATGGTGCACCTGCTGCGTTGACGAGCGGATTTTTTTAGGGTGGTTCTGCAGAGCGAAGCACGCAGTGCACCTTCATCCGCGACCAAGAGTACCAGTAGTAAATGCTAGCAGCCTGCTGCCCTTTTCACGCTGTAAATTTCATTTCAGCCGTAACCGTAAAGCGGGCATGATATCTCTTTGGTGCTGGTAGAAAGAAAGAAAGCTTGGTAATGGTAAACTTACGGGCTGCGGAAAGGCGCGTCCCGTCCCAAAAGGCGACCACCGCCACACGCACACCTTTGGCAAATTGCGTCCGAAAAGCATTGGACTTTATGGCATGCACGCACGCACCCACGCACTTGCTAACACAGAAAGAAAGACCCAGATCAATCGGCTGGCGCTGCCACCTTCCTCCGGCCCGGCCGGCTATAACTGCGCCATGAGCGGCCGGTTCACGGGCGGTGCCGGCGCGAATCATGCACGCAGCTGACTGATGAATCGTGCATAAACCCACCCCCTAGGCTAGGCTAGGGGCCCGGCTGGAGCACTGCTGGCTGCTGCCTTTGTAAACGGTGGAGCAGAGCCTGGTGCGGCGGAGGAGCAAAGCAGGCAGCGTGATGGCGAGCCATGTCGCTGTCCCTCCGGGACGGGACGGGGCAAAAGTCCACTCCGGTGTGTGTCATCATTGCACGAGCTCCATGGCCCACGGGCCGCATCACCCGCGCGCAGCAGTGCCGGGCAACAACATTATCAGACTTCAGAAAGCTGCAGGGGACGGCGACGGTCGCGCACTGCACCTGCACGTCCAGCGCCGCCAACCTGGCGGCCATCAGCACCGTCTCCATCTCGGGCCCTGCTCCAGCAGTGACCGTCGTGAGTCGTAACGCTCGCTGGACAAACGTTTCGCTTCTCCGCCTGCAGTCCTACGCCTGTGCAAAGCATTACTACTCGACGTCAAGGTCAAGCATGGCCTCCAGGGGAAATACGGTGAGCCCTTGCACTGTCAACCAACAAGACGATGCAATTGCCAGTCCCCATGCCGTGCGGGCCACCGACCACATCACGGAGAAGGTTTTAGAAACTTATTGGCAACGATTCGTGTATCACATCACAAAAAGGAAACAATTTCAAATTCAGTATGCACCATGTCAAAACAATTCAAATGCAAATTCGATCCATAATGGCAAACCAAAGAATAATACACTAGTTGAACGCTTCTTTCTACTGGGCTGATTCTCACACGGCACAACGGCTTGTTTTTCTGCGCAAAAATGGCAGATCTCATGTATCTCACCTAGAAGAAAGCTGTTTCTATGCAAGTTGCCCCCGCGGTGGCATGCCAAGCAAACACACAGGCGAAGACACTGAAGAAAATAACATATATTGATCTTGCTTCAGAAAAAACAGCAAGAGCTACCAGGTTTCCATTCTTCACGTCGTACATTCCTCAAGTCTCTTCTCAACGCAACGCTCTACTCTCAGCACCTCCACCTCTAACTGCATCAATAGCTTAACTAGCTAGCACAATCTAACAAGAGGTGCCAACAAAAGGATGCCAGGTGTTATCTGTACACCGTTCGATTGTCCAGCAATACTGTCATCAACGTCAGGGCACCAGAAAGCTTACAACAATGCGTAGCTCCGACTCAAAAAAAAGGATCAACACCTGAACAATGCACATGATGGCGGCGTCTCTACCGAGATGAACTGCACTGACTCTCGCAACCGGGGCAGTTATGCAAGCTCTCATGGATGTAAATATCACAGTCGAAGCAGAAGTGGTGCTTGCATTTTGGACAGCAGACATGGATATTAGACTGGCCACCTGCAATGTTCACGGAGGTATAGTCAATGAACCTGATGATTACAGCGCATAAGAATATATAGGATACTCATACTAGCGTAACATAGAACAAAAACATAAATGAGATTGTCAAGAAAAGGGAATCATGTGAATTCAGAAGGATAATAATTTCCCCCACTCTCAAAACTGCAGAACTAAGTTATGTTCCATTGACAGTTCGCTTCTAAATGCTGAAAGAATTTAAGGCTGGTTTTCACATATGTTGCCCTCTATGCTATGCAACTTTGGTCGTGGGGTTAAGTTGATGATCCACACTTCACTCTCAAGTGACAATAGCATGGATAAAGAAAGCACCCCATGGTATACACAATAACAACCACTAAATGTTAGGACAGAAAATAAATAAGGCAACAAAGACTGGAAACTGCTTCATTATGATAATTCCTCCTTTTTCTAACACAGAGACCAAGGACATTAAAGATATATTTCCTCATTTGAAGAAAATTAACCGAAGCAAGACAGCATATTTGGGCGGAGATGTGTTTAAGCATACCGGTGTTAATGAGACTCTGCTGGCAGCCAAAACAATTTTGTCCTCCCTTTTGACCTAATTTGAACGTCACCTCATCAAATGGCGCTACAGGGAAGAGATGGTGATAGGATCGTGCCAGATGTGGAGAACTAACAAGTGTTAGACCACATGTTCGGCACTCCGTCGGAAGCTCACAGACATTAACTTTGCATCTGGGACATATGTAACCTTCAGCACCAGATTTAATTTTCTTATGACAAGAGCAGATGGAGATAAGATCCTCTGCTCCCCTCTGTGGAAAACCCATCTTAATCAAATTAGCTGCAGCATACTCTGCAATGGCAGGTGGTGGAGGAGCATGTTCAAGCAGCAATTCCTTGAAGTGGGACTGCCAAAAGAAAGAAACATTATTTCATCATCACAGGATTTGAATATCAAGAGTAAAAGCTACAAACACAAACATATTTTAGCACCTCGTCTAGTGCAACCGTATATGATCCACCAGTCTCTTCACAGAGATGCTTGCAAATGAAAATTTCTGCAGCAAGCCCAATAACCGAACATCTAACTTTGGATTTCTTGCATTTTTCTATTGTCTCCATGATATCACCAGGATCACATGTATTCAGTGCGGAGTACAAAAATAATACTTCCTTGTGACCATAGGAAGGAATCTGGTTCAAGTAACCATTGACAAGTTCTAGAGCATTCTGCAGAGATGAATCACCAGAACACTCAAGCTTGCCCATCAATGCGTTAATCTGTGACTCTGGACTCCCTCCAATCTCCGTAAGTCGATGAGAAATGCCATCTTTAATTGTCACTAACCCAACATGGCTCAAGGGATTCTGATCGAAGAATTCCCTTATGAATGCCTCAGCACACTTAGCAACAACAGCCATTCGACTAGGGCGATAATCCATTTCTGAAGCTGCCTAAATGAGCAAAATACAACCAGACAAAAGGTGATTACAAGAGAATGAAAAGAAGAAACGTAAGTTGTGAACAGTATAAAATGCAACGCACACAAATTACCAACAACAGATTTTGAGGACAACTAAATTCCTAATTGTTCAAACTAGACAATATATGCTGCTCAAATATTATGTTATCAGCTACACTGCAAGAGCGAAAGGAAATAGTGATGAAGAGAAAACAACATGAACATTTTCTAAAAGAATACATGCACAAGACATATAAAATTCTGTCAAACCAACATAAACTCTTTACTATTATGTTAAGTGATACTCAACAGTAAAGCTGTTATTTTCTTATGGCATAGTTTTGACACTAGCTGGCTAATTCCTTGCACTAAATGATTCAAATCCCTCCATTAATTTTTTTGGTTTTCCCCCTAGTCTGCCCCTGATAACTGCCATATCAACAAACCCTACCAAATGCCCTAACGCCCACCAACTATAACATGTCAACACCAACATTCAGCTATTCAAAGAGAACATCAAGGGAGAAGGCAAGCTGCCAGATATGCATGAACTCTCGTAGGATCAGCACAGCTAAAGGACACGAATCAGATCGTCTACGAGCTCTTTCTACACAAACAAAATGAAGCACCACTATTGGATATGGACCTACATTCTCGCTACAAATAACCACAGGCAGCTTGGTGAAACAACTAACATACAAATCAATCCAAAGCATTAGCTCATTGCTCAGATGGTCACCAGTTCACCAATGGTGACTCTGGTCCACATCTCGACAGACAGTGTGCAAGAACACCAGATCACTCTCGGTAGGGTTGTCATAATAAACAGTCCTAAACAATACAAAGGGAGATTAGCCCGATCAGCATTGCTCGCCAGGCCCATTGATCCCGAACCAGGTGCTTGACCGGAATGGCTAACCTAACAGACAGGAGATCAAACTAGGGCGTGGCAACTAACCTTGGAGAGGTCGATGACGATGTAGAGGTAGCGGATGAGGCCCTTCTGGATGCGGGCCGCGGCGGCCGCGGAGCGGAGCAGGAGGCGGCGGCGGTACTGCGAGTGGACGAGGTTCTTGGTGTCGATGGGGCGGAGCAGGCCGGACTCGTCCTCCTGCAGCGCCTCCCACGAGCGGTCGTCGGCGTAGGCGCGCTCCCACGCCTCGAGGACGCGGCCGTCGCCGGTCTCCTCCTCCTCCTCGTCGTCGTCGTCCTCCTGGTTTTTGCGCCGCCCGGAGGCCGTGGACGGCGCGTTGAACCCGCCTCCGCCGCCGCCGACGCCGACGCCGTACATGGTGGGGGCGGCGGCGAGGTGGAGCTGGAGTTGGATGCTGGGATGGGGAGTGCGAGGTCGGGACCAGGAGATGATGGGCCTGTGTTTGGGTTTGGGGCTCCTGGGCCTTTTGTGGGGGGCTTTTCTTGACCTTTCTGAGCTGTCTCGGCGTTTGGGGTCAGGCGGGACGCTCGGGACTCGGGGTTCGGAACGGAGATGGGGGAGGCGAGAGGGGGCCGGCGGCGGGACACGCACCGGCGGGCGGCGGGGGAGGAACGTCGCCGGACGGACAGGGTGCTCGAGGCTCGGCCGCCGCCGTGGTCTGGCAGAGAAAGCGTGCGGTCAATCCCTAGCCGCCGCCTCGAGTCCTCGACTCCTCCCTCTGCGCTCGGGTGTGTGGCGTGATGTGCGCTGGCGCTACAGCGCTAGGCCGCTAGATGACCGGGCTGCTGGGGCGACTGGGCCTAGAATGGCTGGCGAAATGTGCCAAAGTGGGCTGGGCCTAGATAGGCTGGCGAAATTTAACGTGCTAAACGAGTTGCTCGTGAAGCTCGTTTTGCTCGAGCTCGTTAATCTTAAAAAGCTAAAACCTAAATACTCAATCGTGCAGCTGCGCCATATGGGCGTCACGAGCGCACACGAGCTAGTGCAGTGAAGTTGCTTGTATGTAGCACTAAAGGCACCTCATGTTTTGTGTGATTTTATTGTTTTGACGAGATCAACCTAATAGAAAGTCATACCAGGCCAAAAATAAGAACATGATGCTAAGTGAGGCAACTTTAGTGCTAAGTAGGAGCTACTTTGATGCTAGATGAATTGAACCGTATCTATTAGTGAATTCACCTAATAGCCTCCTAATTAAATGTGCGCACTAGTGTAATAGGTGGTATAGAGTTAAGATACTTGCTACTTATGGTATACAACCTAGAGATGAAGCTAGTCAATTTGATAGTTGTGATAACCAACTTAGAAGAATTTTTTGTTGATAGGCGGTCATACTAGAAAAAAAAAGTTGCTTTCTTATAGCACTATAGTTGCCTCAATACAACCCAAAGTTGCCCGCGAAAAAAGTTTGTCAAAATGTACACATATGGGATCAGAATTCCGATGCACGAATCAAAAGTTATACCTTTTGAATTTTTTTGAAACCCAAATAAATGCACGCGGGATAAGATCGTAGGTGATTTTCTGAGTAGCGTGAATACGTGTAGTTTTCTTGTAAGATGTCAGTTGGTTTCGAAATCACGTGGGCTGAGATGATGGTGTGAGAAACTGATTTGCTTTTGGGGGAAAGTGACAGTCCGCCTTCCTTTTGGGGAGAGCGCTCGACCCCGCGAGCAAGCGCTCGGGCGCCAGATGCCACGTCCAATCTAAAAACGCTGATCAGCTCGGCTCATTAACTTACGAGCATGAGCGGAAAGAGCTATAGAGCGCTTATTATGTTCACGAGCTTCGAGCTTTCCGTTGTAAAATAAAATATCTAAAAAAATATTTAAATCTATGCAATATGATGCTTATGCAAAAATAACAATCAACTTCTAATTTTGGATGACCCCGGATTGCTACGTTCGACCCTCATAAACGGTAATCCTGCCCTGAGATTCCAAGGTGAGGCAAGAGGTACAAGGTTACGAACTTAACGAAAACTTATCCATCCATGTTGCTCTCATGCTACCAATTCGAAAAAAAAGAAAATCAAATTTAGTGATTAAAAAATTATGAGAAAAAATGTGAATGCTCACAACACATGTATCTACAACTCCTAGAAAATTCAGATCCAAATTCAAAGTAGACACATAGAGAAACAAAAAAGACAAATTCAACATGAATAGTGTGAAAAAAAAACACTATTCACAATTGGATTTGTCTATTGTTTCTCAATGTGTATGTCAAATTTGGATATCAGTTTTGTAAGAGTTGTAGACACATGTGTAGTGAACATTCATGACTTTTCGGATCTTTTTGAAACATTTGAACTTGAATTTTTCAAAATGGTATCATGGGAGCATCTAAGTGGTGGTGTCATCTTATACTTTCCCTGTTGGTGATGAAATTTTTACTTCATTTTGTCCAATGCGGAGGACAGGAACTTTTTAACATTTTTCTGTGTATATTTATACAAGGGTTAACTGTAGTATGAGTATTTAAATTTAAGTGATGGATGGTGTGTGGGCACTCGATCTTAAGAATTTAAGATGGTGCCTAGTCTTTGCTCTTGCACGGCTCAATCCTAATCCCAAACCGAAATCTTGAATTTACAGATGAGATAGCTTCAGCGAGTCGGTGAGCCGAAACCAAGTACAGCTGGGTCTATTCAGCCCCCCTTTGCCTCTTGAATGGTGCATTTGGTCCGGCGCACGTACTAGGCAGCGTACCATTCGCTTTCATGCGCTCATGCGTGCGCGTCCATGTCCATGTGCGGGCTCAGTTCTGCTAGGGCGCGGAAATCATGATCCCTGGACTTGGGATCCGCCAACGATTACAAGGATCGATCCATCGCAACCTCGGCGCTGTAGGGTCATCACCAGTTCAGTTCAGCGCTGCTTGTCCACTGTCTACTCAACATACAGCAATCTACTCCTACTATCTACTACTCCCTCCGTTCCTAAATATAAGTCTTTGTAGAGATTTCACTATGAACCACATACGGATGTATATACATGCATTTTAGGGTGTAGATTCATTCATTTTGCTCCGTATGTAGTTCATAGTGAAATCTCTACAAAGACTTATATTTAGGAAGAGAGGTAGTAGCACTTTTTGAGAGCGACTCCGAGCTGGTGGTGGTTGCGGCTTAAGTGCTCCGGGAGGTAGGTTCGATCGATGCGTGGAGCCAAATGTTTTGGGTTCATCCACAGGTTTGTGATGATGCCATTATTTGTTTGTTTGTTTATTATACTACCACTAGAAGTCATGTACTACCTTGGATGAGCACGACTTGGAGCCAAATTGCGGGTGTCTGATGATCAGTGCTTGCTGCCACGGAAGAAGTGAAAAAATATGAACGTATATGGTTGACGCGCGATCGTCTGTTTTCACCCCAAATTCGGGTTAAGCTGGCGACACACACACTGTCGGCTCTGTTTCTCTGCCACCTGAGATTCGCCTCTTTTTTTTTTTACCTGCTCGCAGCCGCGTAGGCGTAGGCGTCGATCCACCACGCGCCTATTGCTGCTCGTCCACTTTGGTCGCCGGTGCGATTCCTGACCGGCGCACGGGACAAGGGGTGACCCACTTGCCTTTTTTATTCTACCAATCGGATCAGAGGGTGAGGGAGGAGGAGGAGGAGTAAAGCGCCGACGTTTCCTGCCTTGCAAGTTTACCTCGCCCGGCGGCCAGCCAAACCAAAATCAATTGAGACACACTCGATGGATGGATCGATCGAGACGTGAGCATTTCACCCTCCGGTTCCTTTCGGGAACGGCAATGGCGGGAGAGGCAAGGCCGAGCTGACGTCTGACCACGGGACTTGATTGTCCTTGACCAGCTTGAAATGGATGAGGTGGTGGGCCTGCTCTGCTGCTTGCTTTAAGCTTACTTCTCCGGGATGGTGTGACGGCGTCAGCATTGGCTGGCAAAATCCAGGATAGGATCAGCACGGGTGGCGGCACCGCTATGTTTGCTCATCTCTCGTGAAGATAAAACCCACCGTAGTACAGTTTGTTATATCTGCTACAGTTCCACGGTGGGATCACAGGTCACATAGCAGCACTCTCTCGAGTGGCATCACCTATGCTATCCAAAAACATTTTTTTCCTTTTCAGATGGAGGCAAAAGGTAGGATCCAAGACCACCAAGGAAGGGGTACTGGGCAGAAAAAACTTGCACCGGGCCGCCGCACCATCAACCAAGGCCGGCAGCAAGGGTGGTGGCAGGGCCGCAGCGGCCCTGGCGATGGCAGATCGCCATCCCATTGCTCCGGCGACTCGTACCTCGTCTCCGACGATCCCTACACCCCCTCGTCCAGCATGTCCGACCACCGCCAAGTGGTTGATGAAATGTTGGAGAGGTAAAACTTTGCGCCTTTTCTTTTCGCTCGATACATTGCTGATTGCTTGCGGAGATATAGTGATGGACTTATTGTTGTTGATTACAGTGTGGAGGAGTTGACTGCGACCAAATTCTTGTCTGAATTGAAGGAGTCACTCATGCTTGGCCTTGATGATCGACACTATGAAGAGTCGATGTTTGCTCAACAAGAAGAGGCTGGGGAGGATGATGATCCCGAAGTGGAGGAGAAGGTCAATGATCCAATGAAGACACACGGAAGCGTAAAGATATCGATGAGACGCAACTATTCCCAAGAAGAAGACGTTGCTTTGTGTCATGCTTGGATGAACGTGTTGCTCGATGCATTGGTTGACATGGATCAATCAAAGGATAAGTTTTAGCGTAGGATTGAATAGTACCGTAGCAACATCATGGATGTCTCATCAAGCTGCACTCAAGGCTCTCTTGGGCACCTTTGGGGCACCATCCTAAAGCAATGCAACCGATAGTCCACTTGTATTGATCGAGTCAACCATTCACCATCGAGTAGGGTGCAAAACACGGTCTATGGCCCCATCATCAAAGATCTATACAAGAAACACAACAAGAAGATGGTGGCCAGGGCTTCACGTTGCACCATTGTTACAAAGAACTTTGCAACAGCGAGAAGTGGATTAGGAGGAACTCCGAGACGACACTGAAGAGGTCAATGATTGGCATATCCGTTGAAACCGATGACGATGACGATGACGATGAAAATCCCAACAAAAGGCCAGACGGTAATAAGATTGCAAAAGAGTGGAAGAAGAGAGGAGGCTTCGACGCCTATAGGGAAGAGCTTTTGGCTATGATCTAGACAAAGAAAGCATTGATGGACGAACACAAAGAAGAGAAGGTGGCAAGGTAGGATGAGCTCAAGTCCTTGGAGGACGATAAATGGTGGTCCAAGTTGGTAGCCTAAGAGAGGAAGGTGAAGGCGGAGGAGCGTAGGCTTGCACTCGAGGAGGAGAGGCTTATGAAAGAGAAGAAGGCCAAAGAATGTGTATCGTGTTTACGGACCCAACCATGATGGATGCCACAGCAAAAAGGTATTGGAAGCTCACTCGTGTAGATATCATGAACCAATCGGGGGATGGTGGTGGTGGCCGTGGGAATGGCGGTGGAGAAGGAGGTGATGATGGTGGTTGCGGGGATGACGGTGGATGAGGAGGTGATGGTGGTGGACAAGGAGGTGATGGTGGTGGCCTTGGAGGTGGTGATGGTGCTTGAGTTCATGTAGTATGCATTTGGTAGGGCTCGATCCACGACAATGCATGCCATGTTGTGGTGATTTTGGATCAAACTTGACCGATGTGGTCGTTTTGGATGAACTCTATGTATGTTTTAATTTGAGTTGCTCGATGTCAATGATATGATATGTATGGTTGATTTGTTGCGTGTGTTGAATTTCAATCATGATGAAATATGGTGCAATTGTTTGAAATGTATGTGAAAAGGTTAAAAGAATTGAGTGGAAAAACAGTAAGGAGTTAAATATAAGGGATCGACTAGGAACATCCACCCTTTAACTCCTTAAATTGCAAGCAGTTAAAGACAAGGGCAGGCTATGGAGTTAAGTTTTACGGGATCAGTTAGAGATGCTCTTAGGATTCTTCTGGCTAGGTGATACGTAGAATTTGTAAACAATAGTTTTGCAGCATGTTCAACTCGAATCCGAATGTTGATCAGTGTGCCATCTTAGAAATCTTCAAAATTGGTCGAGGCATAGGAACAATGGATGAAGTTGGTGGTGGAATCCACGAATTATGATAACGTATTGATGGTGAATGAGAGTCGAGGATGGTTGTCAAACTTGTGATGGCGGTGACTGGAGTCATGAACGTAAACATGATTAGAGTTGACGGATGACATGGAACCGATGCTTATGGGCAATACTCGGCATTGACCATCATCATATAATTTCAATAGTGCCCATCAATGGGCATGTGGTGGCCAAGTAGATATTTTCGTGGCACTGGTGTGGAAGATATTAGGAAATAGTTTGTTGAGAGGAAAAGCCAAGTCCATGAAGCATTTTTTTGTATCACATCAAAAGTGGGTAAACAGAAGGAGATCGTACGTAGGAGTGAAACTGTGTGGACTTTCTACGATATAGATGATAGAGCAGACGAAGGAAAAGATAATGTGTCGGTTGCTATGAGATACCTTTATTGTTGTAATAAGAATGGCAATAAGATTTTTATGAGATCAGAGGTTGTAGATATGATGTGGTGCACACGATGTTTTACTTATGCCAGATCCTCATGGAACCATGGTTAAAATCTAATATTGAATTCATATAATCTAAACAATTTTGAAAACATTGCTCCTGTTTAATTAAATTCCGCAATATTGGATCTTATCAAAACTTTTACTAGTAGCATGAAGTATGGTGTCAATAGTCAATACACAAGGTACAATAGCCTAGATAAATAGGTCGATGCCACTATGCCAAGGTCCATAGACCCGGTGTCAAACAATGGCTCCAGAGTTGAGACCAATGCCATAGTAACTTGTGAAGCCTCTAAGGCCGGTCAGACCTCTCACAATGCATTGGTGCTAAGAGGGTGTTTGTTTCCACAGACTTATTGGTTTAGGGACTTAAATAAGTCCCTATAAGTCCCATCTAAACCAAACAGGAGGGACTTATAGGGACTTAAAGTGGGCATTTGAGACTTATGAAATAAGACTCTCAAGGAGGGACTTATAGTTGTATTATGGTCTTATAGAGACTTATAAGTCCCAGGAACCAAACAGGTAGGGATTTTTTAGGGACTTGAGACTTATAAGTTGGGACTAAAAAAAGTCCTAGAACTTATGAGCCAAACAGGGTCTAAAGTAAGGTGCTAAGTGCGTTAAAATGTTAGCAATTAATATCCCCAATGCATGGGTGCTTAGTTTTCGTAGCTAAGCCTCCTTTACTTAATTATTTAATGAGAAAACTCCTTCACGTATTAGTTGGTAGCCTTTTTGCATAGGTTCACGTGCTTAGCATTGGTTCTTCTTGGGGTCACTATAATACTCTTTCTCCTCTTTAATTACTTTGCCACCTCATTTTTCTGCCTATGTGGCACCCTTAGCACCTATCCACCATGGAGCACTGGGAAGGGCCTCATATAGTGGTAGTAACATAACATATCCCAAGAAAAGTTTACTTATGTGGCTTGTAGTTAATGAGGAGAGATGTGTTTGGAGTAACATAATATGTTACCGTAACGTTGCGCATCCCAAGTCACAGTAAGTCACAATAAGTGATTACTTGCACGATACCACACATATGTTATTCCCCACAGTGAAAGTAATACTAGTAACATCCTAAGTCACTTCCCACTATGACTAGCCTAATCCAGTTCTCACTAGAGCCGTCAAATATTGTGGATCTGGTCAAAAGATGATTCTTTTTGAATCTCAAATGTTTGAGAGAGGAATTTAGTGTGAACGGCAGAGCACGTGGTAGACACGTAACCACGTTAGTTGTAAAAACTGCCTTCAAAGGCAATTTTGCTATTATGTCGATTATAAGTGACATGATAACTCCACGTAACCAATTGATTGCACTATAACCATACTGTAATAATCCAGCTCTTACTATAGCCTTCTAATGTTGAGGATCTGGCGCAAGATAGAAAATTTACAACTACTGAAGAATTGTGTCAATAGTCAAAAGGATCATGAAGAAAGTTGAGGATACGGCGCAAGATGAAGATTTGGAATCAAACGAGAAGGGAATTTACTGTGGACGGCAGGGCAGGTGATGGACACGTGGCCGCGTCAGTTAAACCAGCCAAACAGGAGTAAAATTTTTTTTTGCACACACGCATTCGGAAAAGGTTCAAAGACCCCGATGCATCTTCCCACCCGCCAATTAATGCCCCCTCGGGACCAGCGCATCACTTCAATGCGAAGAACCAAAAAGACCCGAGACGGAGGAGCAGAAGAAAAAAAAGAGAGAGCTTCCACCGCGGGCAGAAGGAAGCAGCAGCAGCAGAGCTAGCGCGAGGCGGGCCGCGGGATCCCGCGCGCATGGCGGCGCCCTGAGGGAGCCCGCGCCGCCCACCGGGCTCCGGCGGAGATGCGGCCGCGGGGAGCCGCCCTGCTCCTCCTCCTCGCCGCGCTCTCCTCCGTTTATGGTACGCACGCTCGAGATTTTCTCCCCTCCCCTCTCCGCTGTTCTTGCACGGGTGGTTTATCTTGCTTTTTCTTGGATTCGACATTCGAGCCGCAATGCCGGGTGGAATTCTGGCCTCGGCTCGCGGCCCTGCAATGGGATCGCCCGGGGAAAGCGGCGGCCATGGCGTGCGTGGCAAGTACCCCCATGGCCATGACTTGTGCGGGGGAAAGGTTTTTGCCTTTGCTTCATGGAGCTGGCCCCTGCGATTTGCCTGAGCGCATCTGAATCCAGGCCGGGCGGACAAGGCAGAGGTTGCCGTCTCCGGCCTCCTTTTCCTAGCTGCTTTTCATGAACCAAATCAGGCTCTGCACATCAAACCTGTAATCTGGATGCAAATTTGTGATTCGGATTTGTTGCATCGTCGGTGCCAGCAAGCATCGGTACCGAAATTTCTAGGTTTTGGTGCAATGCTGGCGAGGGGTTTTGGCCTTTTGGGCAGGTTCCGTTCGGTCGGTCCTCATCTTCTTGCATAGAGCAGCTGGCATTGCACTCGGCGGCACCCACTCGACTTTATGCATAATGCCAAGCTCCAACCGATGAGGAAAACATGCCTACGTTTTCATTTTTGAGCCCATTAAACACATTGCCGTTTCAGCTATAGTGAATGCAAGTTTTGTATTATCTATTTTGGTGTTTGTATATGCATTGCATGAGTTCAAAGTTCAGACACCTTTCCTGAATACCCTTACCCTGTGCAGTGCCACTGGGAACGGCAAGCTCAACAACCATCACGGCCTATTTACTTGGATTATGGAGTAGAAATCATCGGCATTCGGTTCTTTCCCCTGCACCAGCCCCTTCTCCGGGGCCTCAAAGTAAGTAGAACTACTCATGAGGTTTCTACATATAATTGGTAATTACAGGTGTAGCATAGCAATCACATACTTTTTCTGTCCGTGACATAAGATCATTATTTTCCCATTTCAATTATCCTGTTTATTTTGAATTGTTTGTATCACTTATCTATGCTTTTGTTTATCAGGTGCCTCTGTTTATCACCCAGTGCATAGGCATCACAGAAAACGGCCTCGTGTCGCCCCACCGTCTTCGTCACCATCATTCGAAAGACAAGGTTTTACTTTTCTCCTCAGACCAATAGAAACTGCATCTTCCTACTCTTAGTACTGAACATCACATTACTAATAGGCCTGCCTGTCACTGAAAATTAAACAGATTGCAGTGGGATAACTTGTTCCGCTCCGCTCACTTCTACTCCAATCGGTTCCCCTTGTGGTTGTGTATATCCTATGCAAATTCAGCTCGATCTTAGTGTGGCGCCGTACCAGTTGTTCCCTAGAGTTGATGAGCTAGAAATCGAGATTGCAGCAGGTACATTCCTGAAACAGAGTCAAGTTCGGATAATGGGTGCTGGGGGCAGTATTCAAGATCCAGATAAGACTACGGTCACCATCGATTTGGTGCCACTAGGTCAGAAGTTTGATAGGACTTCAGCCTTGCTGATTAGCAACAGATTTTTGCGAAAGAAGGTTCCTATAAAGTCATCTATTTTTGGTGATTATGATGTAACATATGTTCATTATCCTGGTGAGTGACATGATTGTTGTTGACACATCCACTTCGCTAGCGTAATGGCCCATTAGTCAAGTTTTGCTTGCTTTATTTGATCACAAAAACATTGCAGGCCTTCCTTCTTCAGTACCTAATATCCCAGGATCCTTGGGTCCAATAAGCAGCAATGAGTATCCCTTTGGTGCAAATGTACACAATGGAAGCCATCCGAAGATTAGCTCCAAAATTGTCGCCATAATTGCTCTGTCAGCTGTTGTGTTTGTTTTGACATGTTTTGGCATCTGCATCATATGCAAATACAAAGGACGCCAAAAGCCTCATGGAATTGGTCATGCTTCAAATTCCTCGAACACCAGAAAAACAGGTAATTTTGTTAGCAGCTATTGTATAATACACTACACCTCTAATTTCTGCATTATAGCAATTTGTACTAAGTTAGTTAAGCTGAGAATTAAACACCAGGCCTTGACTGTACAAATTCTAATCTTGCTACAATTTCCTAGTGACTATGCACCAGGGACAACAAAGCTTCATTTTCAGATCGTTTAATATCCGAACAGTTTGTAATAACACCTTGTTACTAACGGACTGTTTCAGGTATGAGGTCATCGTTCTCCAGTATGACTAGCTCGACAGCATCTTTTCCTTCGACTATAGCAACCTGCCCGCGCACGGTTAAGACATTCTCAATTTCTGAGCTTGAGAAGGCAACAGACAAATTTAGCTTCAACAGAATAATAGGTGAAGGAGGGTATGGACGTGTTTATCGCGGCATAGTTGAAGATGGAGTTGAGGTAGCTGTCAAATTGCTCACTGGGAAACATCAAAACAGAGACCGTGAGTTCATCGCAGAGGTTGAGATGCTAAGTCGTTTGCATCACCGCAATCTCGTCAAGTTGGTCGGTATATGCGTTGAACGGAGCACGCGGTGCTTGGTATTTGAGCTTGTGCCAAATGGAAGCGTGGAGTCACACCTGCATGGTATGTGAACTATGTTGACCTGCATAACATGTCCGCGTTCATAGTGTTTAAGAAACTTTACCTCCAAAGCGTACAACACCATATGCATATATGATCTGGTCTTTTTTGTTGGCATATAAAAACCCCAGGAAATTCTCTACTGTAAATATGTACTCCTAATATACTTTCTGTTTTGATATTTCAGGTCCAGATAAAATATATGGCCCACTTGACTTCGACACCAGAATGAAAATAGCGCTGGGTGCAGCAAGGGGTCTGGCCTACCTGCATGAGGATGCCAATCCCCATGTTATTCACCGTGATTTCAAGGCTAGTAATGTTCTACTGGAGAACGATTTCACCGCCAAGGTTGCGGATTTCGGGTTGGCGAAGGAAGCATCAGAAGGAATTGAGCACATTTCCACTCAGGTCATGGGAACTTTCGGGTAAGAATCCTGCTGTTACTGCCATCGTTGTAGAGTAATACACCGCGCTAAGTTTCTTTGAATCCTTGTGGAGTTTTGAAACGGATCATGGATCATTTGCAGGTACGTTGCCCCGGAGTATGCAATGACGGGGCATCTCCTTGTCAAGAGCGACGTGTACAGCTACGGCGTGGTGCTCCTGGAGCTCCTGTCGGGCCGGAAGCCGGTGGACATGACCCAGCCGCCAGGTTCCGAGAACCTGGTCACCTGGGCGCGCCCGCTGCTGACCAACCGGGAGGGCCTGCAGCTGCTGGCGGACCCGTCCCTGCCGGCGGCGAGCCGCGACATGGAGAAGCTGGGCAAGGCGGCGGCCATCGCGTCCATGTGCGTGCACGTGGAGGCGGCGCAGCGGCCGTTCATGGGCGAGGTGGTGCAGGCGCTGAAGCTGATCTACAGCGGCGGCAACGAGGAGACCTGCAGCGGCTCCCTGGGCGGCGGCGGCGGCACGCCCACGGAGGAGGAGGAGGAGTCCCCGTGGAACGACGGCGGCAGGAGCTGCTCGTGGCACGACGACAGCGACGCGCCGTCCTGGCCGCGCGTCCCCGGGGCGCCCCGCGCGAGCGCGGCCGCGGGCTACAGCTCGGACCTCGCGGAGGAGCCGTCGGCGCGGCGGCCGCGGTCGACGCCGAGCGCCGTGCTGGACAGGATCGAGTCCCTGGCGGCGTACGACTGGTCCGGCCCGCTGAGGACCAGGGCCAGGAACTTCTACCGGCTGAGGGGCAGCATGAGCGAGCACGGCCACCGCCCTTCCGACGACGGCAGCGTCGAGGGCGACTGGATATAGCTAAGCTAGCAGCCGAGAGAGAGAGAGAGTTCCATTCCATCCCGTTGTGTAATTGTATAGCCCGCGCTAGGTAAGGTACTTCTTCTCGATCCGATTTTGATGCGAAGAAAAGAACCCCTGGTTCTAGATCATTTTTAATCTAGTGGATGATGCATCGTGCATGCGTTTTGGGCCAGAAGTTTGTTTTCTTCTTTCCCGAGAGCCGAGAGGACACGAACTGAGTATTTACTTTGCACTAGTAAAAAGCCCGTGCGATTGCCACGGTCATCTAAAAAAAATCTATAGATAGCATATGTAAACATAACTATAGGTTAAAATGTCCGTGCCGTAGGAGGTTTAGTCCCATCTTGTCATGCGAGGAGCGAGTCGACCGGCTTAAATAGCAGTGTCGTCCAAAAGTGATAAGCATTGATGGCGGAAGGTTATTGCGTGTCATTGTTGACAATATCCCTCAAAAAGGAGCATTGATGGCTGCCCGACACTTTTTGCTTCGTAGGTGCAGTGTGCAGTCCGACAGTAGAGGGAAGGTCCGGTGCAAGGGTGGCGGCGAAGGTAGCAGACATCTGATGGGAACACGGTCATAAAGAAGAACTTTTTTTAAAAATATATATGAAGTCCTAAAGGAGTATGCATCTGACTTGTGAGCATTGTATATGCATATCCCCCTTTACTTCCTTGACTATACACTTAGATTAACATCTCTATGCTACAAATTAAGAAAATACAAAAATACTTTATGTAAACAATACAAATTCACGATATCTATCTTGGGTGGTATCGTAGGACACTACATGAAACAATATCATAAATAAACATCTTTGTTGAATGTAACTTCGCCGAGAAAAATAGGATGGCCCTCTTGTCTTATATGAAGAATATAAGTATATATGTCAATACAGAAGATAAGAGGGCCATCCTATTTTTCAAAGATTAAAAATTAGGAATTTACAAGAGAGTTCCAACCCTAAGGCAAAAGGGAAAAATAACAACAAGATGTTGTATAGGATGTGCTGCCTCTCACAAGCATCTTTAAACTGCTTAATGTCACCTTTTGTGAGAAATGTGCTAAGAAATCGCAATGCAAATTTACATGTTCAAATTTATCAAAAGAAAGTACTCACGGGACTTCAGATAAGAGCAAAACCTAGCATGCAAATACCAAAGTCATATTCTTTTCCATCAACAGTTCATTCTAAACTCCCGAGATTCTTGATATGGTATGACATACTAATGCATCAATATAGTGCTCACATTTTCCCCTTGGATCGATTAATTGAAAATAACACTCAACCATGGACATGTACTATTTGTATTATTATTTTTTGAAATGGACGTGTATCAACCATCTAATTCCCAAAATTGACCAAAAATCTAATTTCTCTTCATCTCAATCTTTAGCATAAAGCTATTCTATTAATCTAATGTCTTTTGCCCAGGATACTCTCTGCGGGGTCCCCCTCACGTCGTCTCCCTGAGTGAGGCTCCCCTCCCTCCCTCCAGTTCCCCCTACCCCTAACCCCCTCTCTCCGCCGCCGGCGTGCGCCACCGGGCCTTGCTCGCTTGGTGTTAGCGCGGCAGCCCTGACATTCCCCGCACGCGATGCCCCTGCTCGGGAGGTGGCGCCTGGCGGCGGTGCTCCTAGGTCGTCAACGGGTCCGGTAGCGGCGCAATGTCTCAGGTTGTGCAGCACCGAGTGGTGAGGTGGCAATGGCGTGGCTGATTGGCTGCCTATTTCGGAGGAAAAAAGACAATTGCTAGACCAGATAAGAATCTACTTACTGCTCACTCTCTTCCTCGAGTACTCCTCTTCTTCTCTCGTTTCTCTACAACCAGTCAAGCTCGCCTGACGGCACCGCCGCCTGATGGCTCGACCCCCTTCATCACAAAACCTTATACTTGAAATGATATTGAGAGTACACCAAACTACACAGTAGGATTCCAAACCGAACCTTTATATCTAGCATATCATATCTATTCCATATTTCAAAATGCAGGAATATGCTGCAACTCTGCAACAGACAACACCATGTATTTGTTCTGTTACGCTACATTGCCATTTACTCTTTACATGACCTTTTGTTCATCAATAACTAAACCGTGCCCAAAAGAACTGGATTCCTTTTAATTCACAATATGGCAATCCCATGTAAAGCTTGCATTACTGAGATAAAAAGGAAAGCGATCGACCTCCTTAATTAATTAGTAGGACCTTGATCCAGCGCTTAGAAGCTTGCATACTGTGATAAAAATAAAGTCAACGAGCCTGTTGTATGCACAAGAAGCAAGCAAACAACCAACTTAATTAATTATTAGGACATCCATCGCTAATAATGGTTCAAAGTACAAACAACTCTTGAACCATTTGTTATTAATCGGAGGAACCTGGTTCAGTGATCAACCTTGTAAAACCTGACATACTGTTACATATAGAAAAACCATGGGAAACAACATAATTGAAAATATTCATAGATGAGGCCCAATATAGAAAACCAAAGGTGACAAAAATATGGCAATGGAAAATGCTCTCTAAACTGAACTAAATAACCCCCACCAATTCTGATCCATGAACATTTTGCCAAAGAACCAATTCATGCCATAATATTATGCACCTACAAATTGTGTCTTCCTCTTCCTCTATCACTTGGAGGAAGTAGATAGTGATCCTTATTAAAAAATATCATAATATATCATGAAATAAACATGAATAAATATACGTAAACAGAAGGTACGGTAACACAATCATAAAATGAAAGGCATGGTTCTTCATTTATTTTCTATCTGCTTTGCTCCTCGTGTCTTCTTCCTCTATTGCCTCACCCCCATCCGTCGTTGTTGTGTCATCACGTTCCTCAGTACTGAGGGAACAAAACACAAACAAGTAATCGAGCAGAGTATTTTTTAGAGAGGCATGCGGACATTGACATATCAGGGAAAACGTCAATGACTAAACATTCCTATCAGGATTGCTAGCTTTACTCTTGGAATGTTGGAAATGGGTGTTGAATGAAATATATATACTGTCTCATAAACTTCTTCACTTTTTGTTCAAGGATTTACCTTCATCAGCTACTGAATTCAGATTCAAACCAACCTACCCAAAGCCACCAACACATAAATCATGCAACATAGCCTAAATCACTATATTCAACTCGGGGTGATGATTCGAACTGCATCTACTCATTCAGGACGGTTGGATTCCAAGTTTCTAATCACCAAAAAATCATTAATGTGCAACTATATATCACAACAACCTGCAAATGTTCAAATTTCATATTAGTCGGGTTCCATGCAAACCTTGGCATGCTACAAGTAACGCAATAAATTTGAAATTAATATGTTTGGAGTTCCACAAATCTCAGCCACGCACAACCAAAACTAAGAAGCAATGAAAACTCACCGGGGAAACGATTGAGGAAGAGATCGAGCCCGAGCCCGTGACACGAAGCAGCCCTGGCCGCCAGGTGCCGTTCCTTCCGCCTCCCCATCATGCACAATCATGTAAGCAAGCTGCACAGAGGAGTCGGCTCCGGGGCCTCCACATCTCCTCCCAGCTCCAACAGGGTGCCGCTAGTATCTCCAGTAGCAGCTCTGGCGGCGTCCGTTTCCGTCGGGAACCTCCACATCAGCGCCTAGCTCGAGCAGCAAACGCACATCCACCACACGGGCGTCCCCGCCACGACGCGCGCAACAACGTCGATGGTGCACTTCTTGTCGCCTACATCCTCCTAACCAGGCGAGTGCACACATGCACCCCTCGGACCACCCTACCACAAACTAGATCGTCGTGTGCCCGACAGTCCCGCCCATCCTCCACATCAGACTTCTTGGCATGAAATCTCTGCATTCGTGTATATATCCATGGCCACAATGTGTTTGTGGGACAGAATCAAATTCTCCAAATTAGTGGATCGAGCACCAGACCCCATGGCCACAATGTGTTTGTGGGACAGAATCAAATTCTCCAAATTAGTGGATCGAGCACCAGACCCGGCAACTGACAAAATTCATTGGCATCAGTGGATCATTGTGTTTGTCCGCCGAATCGCCGATGCTGCGGCGGCGCACGCTTCCCTAGTCCGCCCAAATCACGGACGCCGTGCACAGTGCCCTTGCGCTTGCGACGCCCACTGCACCGCCTTCGGCACCGTGGGTGTGCTCACGCCGCTGATGCCCATGGGTCATCGCTGCTGGCCACGCAGCCAGGGAATCGCACCGCCGCCGTGAATGATTCGAACCATTCCAAGACTACAATATGAGCGATCTGGGAGGAGTACGTACAGGGAAGTTGCCCTTCCCATTCCAGGATTACAAAGAGTGATTTCTGGTTCGAGTAGGTACAGGCAGAAAATATGATTTCGCTATGAGAAGATTGATGGTATGGGATTTGCATCTACTTTTGTCAGGCCTTGGCGTCAAGGGAAGAAAAAGGTTGTGTTCCAATTTTTACATGAGAGATGTGCCCTGAATTAACTCGAACTATGGTAGGTGGGGATTGCATGCCGATTTTTTCTGTCTTCTAAGGAAAGAGGAGAGACAACCGAAGTAAGGAATAAAATCGTTGGGGGTTGATTTTGATCGATCGATGGGACGGGTTGTGAACGAACGAACGAACGACTTACAGACTGCTCCATTAGGAGTAGAGATATTAGAGTTGTCTGAAAGTTTGACTAAGTTTATAAAAAAGTATAAATATTTACCATAAAAAATCTATATTATGTGAAAGTATATTCAATAAAAAATCTAATAATATTGATTTGTTGTTGTATATGTTATTATTTTTGTTTATAAGCTTTGTCAAAATTTACAAAGCTTTGACTTTGACCAAAGCTAATATGCGGGCTAAAAAAAACAGAGGGAGTACTTCAACCGATTTTTTTGGAACAGATAAGAATCAGCCTACCGATCACGTGTACACTTCCGCCGCATGCGCAGACGTCAGATACGAGTTTGGCCAGCCGACGCACAACCGGCCAGGACCTCGAAGTTTGATCAGCCAACGTGCACCCGGCCAGGACCTCCACCACTGGACGCGTACTTCTGCCACTTAACAGTTTTTCTGCAACATCTGTTTTGCAAAAGTTCTTCCGCAATATCACCCATGCTACAAAAATGCTAAGATAAAAAAAAATCTACAACACCAGCTGTGTTACACAAGTCCTTCTACAATAATGCCCATGTTGCAAAAAAATTAAGACAAAAAAAATCTGCAACATCATTTGTGTTGCAGAAGTCCTTCCGCAATAACACCCATCTTGTAAACAAGTTAAGATGAAAAAATTCCGCAACACCGTCTATGTTGCAAAAGTCCCTCCTCAATGATACTCATGTTTCAAAAAAGTTTCAGACGAAAAAAAATCTGCAACAGAACCTCTGTTGCAAATGTCTCTGCAACAAGAGACCTGTTGCAAAGATTTCTGCAACACTCGCTTTGTTGAAATGGCGAGGAAGGGGTCGGGCCGCTGGATGGCCCCATATCAAACGGATGCGGAGGCGGCTGATTTTTTAAAAAGATCCGTTGGCCGATGCGTGGTGTCGCCTTTTTTTGGAAAAAGAAACATAACTATTATAAAGATTCACCAGAAGTACAAAACACCTCAAATATAATAAAAATTACATTGAGGTCCATGGACCACCGAACAACCGTTGCAGCCGCCAGAATGAGCTGCCGTCATGTCGCTGTCGCCGCTCCCATAGCAGAGCCGGACTGACCATGTCGATGACAGCAGGGAAGTCTTCATGCACGTGCCCCTAAGGACCAACACCTTGGAGCCGCAGCCGTTGCCGTTGAATCCTTGAATCTATTGAAGAACCTGACACCAAATATCATCGTTGCATATGCGTTGCGAGAAACCCTAACCTTGTCGCCCCAAGGAGTTGGCAGGAATATACGCCGGAGCTCCGTCTAAGCTGTCCCAATGAACGAACTTGAGGAGAATCGGAGACCGAAAGGCCGACTCGAAGAAGTAGTGCTTCCATCCATCCAAACACCACCCCTACGAGTACTAAAATCCTACCTATCTACTAGCAGGAGTCGAGACACCAGGATTCTTCTGCTCACCACCTGTTGGGGATATTACTACTGGGCGTAAACTGGCCTATCTGGTCTGGGTTAACTTCATCAGTAGTTAAGTATGTTAAAGCCCAAGAAGACAGAGGAGGGCTCAAGGCCCATGGTCGGTTCAAGGCCTGTAGCCATAAACCGGCGTTAGTAGTTAACCTGCATTGTAAGTTAGGAATAAGTAGAGACCAAACCGGACACATCTATGAGCCGGTATTGGGACTCCGTAAGCCGACGGGAGTCACCCGTGTATATAAGGGGACGACCCGGCGGCGGTTCAAGGACAACAGACAACAACTCGAGACATAGGCGAAGCTTGTTGGCTCCCTAGTCATCGAAACCCCATCAATTCCATAACAACTAGACGTAGGCTTTTACCTTCATCGAAGGGGCCGAACTAGTATAAACTCTCTTGCATCCTTGTGTCCGCTTTAACCCCTTCAAGCTAACCCGTCGCGATGGCTCCACGATTAAGTTCTTTCTCTAGGACATCTGCCGTGACAAAACCACGACAGTTGGCGCCCACCGTGGGGCTGTCGCACGATGGTTTCCGGTTCTTGGAGGGCCGCTTTGAAGGACTCGAGGGCTACGTTGTAGGCCGGATGACTAAGAGTCGCCGCGGTAAGCTTTACATCGACGACGCAGGCTGGGGCCCCGAGGCCGGCTCAATTGAGTACGGGTATCGGGTCCCCTTTGGTAGCATTCACGTTTTCATTGGCAAGATCGATGAACCGGGCCCTGAGCCGGACATCTGCACCAACCTCGTCGAGACGGCTCAGCGTGCGCGATCCGCCCGGGTTAAACCGGCCATGAAGCGTGCCTTTGTGGGAGTCATCCATGGAGGAAGTTATGAGGATGGATCGGAATTTCGTGGCGCGACCGTCGTTTGTTCCGGTGACGAATCTTCGACCGGAGAAACCGAATCTCTTTATCAGCTACAAGATGGCCGGATTGGGAGTTGTTGCGATGGCGATAGTATTCCGGACCCCTCTGATCTGCCCAACCGGGTTGGAATATTCATGGCCGGAACACAAGCGGCGCTTCATTCTTCGACAGCTGTGGCAACGGTCTCCGGTTCAGCAGCGGCGACGGCTGCCGGGGCAGGAGGCCCTGTGCGCCCGCCGGCTCAGGTTCTATCAGAATTTGATGTGTTGGCTGTGCTTATGGCGGAAGTTAATCCGCTGGATCAGGACGTTCACAACGCGGAGATTGCAAAGGTAAAGGAACAGATCACCCAAGCCAAGGCGGATCTGGCGGCTGAGGACACCAGGATGGCCGCAGAGCGGGTCGCCTTAGATGCACAGGCCTACAAGCTTATGTTGGACCAGAGCGTGTCGCATGAAGTCATGAGGAGGAAGCACCGATTCCGCTTACCTCCGGTTTTCGAGGCCAGAGACCTTTTCAACACTCCAGGACCAAGAGCCGGCAATCCGCTGGAGGGAAACCGAGCAGAAGCCCCTGGGATCGGTGCACCGGTTCAGCCTCGTCAGATGGACCCGCCTCGTCAAAACACCATTGTACCTCAGGCTGCTTTAACACCTCCGGGTCACTACTCCAACCCAATGGACAATCTTGTTGCCACTGCTGCACGGCTGGAGGCCATTCCAATTGAAGGTGACTCGCCGCAGGCAGTAGAGACACGACGGGTCAAGGAACTTCCGAGGACAGCTTTGTCCCAACAGGAAGCGTACTCATACAGCCGCGATCGGATCCACTCGACCCCCCGTCCAAGCCGGAGCTATAGCAGACACATGGATGAACCGACAGTGTCAAGTAATGAACGGTGTGGGGCACCCCGTGACAACAACCCGGCGGGTGGTGCTGATGACGCTCAGGGAGTGGTGGACCGGGCCCGCGCACGCAGGGAGGCCGAGTTAGCCACACAGCATCAGGCTCGGCAGCTCACGCCGGTTCGTCCAACCACCTTGACTGAACCTGGTGTTACTTCTAGTTCTTTGGGGGTGCCTTGCCTTATCCCCGCTTTATGCAACGTGCGCCTGCCCAAGGATTTCAAAGGCCCACGCAAGGTACCAAATTACACGGCGGATCAACCTCCAGAGACATGGGTGGAGAGCTATGAGATGGCCATGGAGATGCTTGATGTGGATGACGCGGCGTGTGCGAAATACTTCACCATGATGCTCGAAGGAACGACCCATACTTGGTTAAAAAGCTTGCCGGCTAATTCTATCAGTTCATGGGCCCAATTACGAGCCCGGTTTATCAGCAATTTCAAAGATACCTGTAAACAGCCTATGTCGATAGTGGACTTAGCTGCATGCGTCCAGGAGGAAGGAGAATCAACGACTCATTGGGTGCGCCGGGTTTCACAAGTGTTGCACTCCTCATACCGCATCAACGCTGACACCGCAGTATTAACCCTAGAAGGCAACTGCCGGTTTGGACCCCTGAAGCTGAAGTTGGGACGGATGAAGCGTCATTGCACCGACATGGGGACCCTCATGGCCGCTTTGGTGAAATATGCTGATTCTGATAGCACCAAGGATCCCGAATCTGATGATGACAAGACAGGGAAAGGGAAGAAGAACAACAGCTCCAAAGGTCAGCATCATCACTAGGCAGGCAATGGTGGAAGAGGCAAGCGTAAAGCGGATGGTAACATGGACTTTGTGGCTAATACCAACGCACAGGACAATGGCCAACGATGCAAGGGTAGGCCAAAAAATCATAATGGAGCGCCCAACCCTAACCCAAACCGCCTAAACTATCTGCTAAGCCAGCCCTGTCCAAGACATGGGACGAAGGAGGCGCCGGCAAACCACCTTTGGAAAGATTGCTTTATTATGCAGGAGTTCAAGAATTCTAATAATTTCCGGTATGATCACGAATCTGGCGGAGGCTCGGGATCCGGGCCGGGTTACGGAGGAGGAAGTTCCGTTTCAGGATTCAATGGTAATCCGGGAGGACATAATGGTCAAAATAGTCAGAACAACCAGGGTGGTTACAACCAACAGCAGCAACAGTCAGGTTACCAGAGCAACCCAAAGCAGTTGAGTAATGGGCAGTACCATGTCTTCACCACTAGCTTGGACAAGCGAGACCGGAAAGTTCAGAGGCGGGCGGTCAACTCTGTTGAACCGGCCATACCCCGTTATCTACGTTGGTCTGAACAACCAATCATATGGAGCAGAGAAGATCACCCTCCCCAGATCGATAATCCTGGTCAGTTGGCTTTGGTGGTGGCGCCTTAGGTGGGAGGTTACAAGTTCACCAAGGTGCTCATGGATGGAGGGAGTAGCATTAACATCCTGTACTATGAGACCTTCCGTCGTATGGGACTAACAGATAAGAATCTCAAACCGTCTAATACAGTATTCCACGGTGTAGTGCCTGGCAGATCAGCATATCCCGTTGGTAAGATAGCTCTGGAAGTGGCCTTTGGGGATGATCATGATTCCAGGTCGGAGATATTGACGTTTGAAGTGGTGAAAATCCAAAGTCCATATCATGCCCTGTTTGGGCGACCGGCCTATGCCAAGTTTATGGCTCGGCCCTGTTATGTGTATTTGCAGCTCAAGATGCCGGGTCACAAGGGGACAATAACGGTTCACGGAAGCCGCAAAATCGCTTTGGAATGCGAGGAAGGAGATGCGGCTTATGCAGAGTCGGTTTGTGCCACCGAGGAGTTGAAGTACTATAAAGACAATGTTGATCCGGCGGACATGACTCCGTTGAAGAAGCCAACTACGGAGCATGATCCGGCCCTGAAGTTCAAATTGGCAGCAGAAACTAAGCTTGTTGACTTCGTACCTGGTGAATCGTCCAAGCAGTTCAGCATCAGTGCCAACTTGGATCCGAAATAGGAAAGCGCGCTCATCGAGTTCATCCGTGAGAATCGGGACATTTTTGCATGGAAGCCCTCTGACATGCCAGGTGTACCGAGACAACTCGCTGAGCACACACTTAATGTGGATCCTAAATATAAACCGGTGAAACAGTTCCTCCGCCGGTTTAACAAAGAAAGACGCAAGGCAATTGGAGAAGAGGTAGCCAGGCTCTTAGCAGCTGGCTTTATTGTTGAAGTTTTTCACCCTGAGTGGCTTGCCAATCCGGTGCTGGTCCTCAAGAAAAACGGCACCTGGCGCATGTGTGTGGATTACACAGATCTTAATAAGGCTTGTCCAGCAGATCCTTTTGCTCTCCCCCGTATTGATCAAATTATTGATGCTACGGCGGGCTGTGAGCGTTTAAGTTTTTTGGATGCGTATTCTGGCTATCATCAGATCAAAATGGCAGTTAAGGACCAGGAGAAGACGCCATTTATAACTCCCTTTGGAGCCTTCTGCTATGTGTCTATGCCCTTCGGGCTCAAGAGTGCCCAAGCGACTTACCAACGGTGTGTACAAAATTGTATTCACAAGCAGATTGGCCGTAATGTACATGCTTTCGTAGATGATATCGTGGTTAAGTCCAGGAAGAAGGAGACTCTGATTGATGATTTGAAGGAAACCTTTGATAACCTGAGGACATACAAGATGATGCTTAATCCGGACAAGTGTGTCTTTGGTGTACCGGCGGGCAAGTTATTAGGCTTCTTGGTGTCCAATAGGGGAATTGAGGCTAATCCGGAGAAGATCACAACCATCACCTCCTCGCTAAACCGAAGTGTATCAATGATGTTCAGCGCCTGGCAGGCCGGATTGCTGCGTTAAGCCGGTTTATCAATCGCCTCGGTGAGAAGGCAATCCCTTTGTATCAGATGTTGAAAAAGACGGATCAGTTTGTCTGGAGTTCTGCTGCTGATGAAGCATTTGAGGACTTAAAACGGCAATTGGCCAATCCGCCTGTGCTCGCTGCTCCCATTGACAAGGAGCCGTTGCTGCTATATGTTGCTGCTAATGCTCGAGCGGTCTGCGTGGCTATTGTGGTAGAGCGAAAGGAGGCAGGTAAGGAGCATCCGGTTCAACGTCCGGTCTATTATATCAGTGAGGTGCTCATTGAGTCCAAGCAAAGGTATCCGCATTGGCAGAAGCTGGTGTATGGAGTTTTTATGGCAAGCCGGAAGCTTAAACAATACTTCCAAGGGCATCCAATTACAGTGGTCAGTTCTGCTCCTTTGGGAGATATCATCCAGAACTAGGAAGCAACTGGCCGGATTGCAAAGTGGGCTATAGAGCTGGGGCCGTACGATTTGAAGTATGTGCCTCGGACAGCGGTTAAGTCTCAAGCACTTGTTGATTTCATCAATGACTGGACGGAAATGCAAGCACCTGAAGAAAAGCCGGATCATACGTATTGGACCATCCATTTTGACGGATCCAGGCAATTGGAAGGCTCGGGGGCTGGAGTCGTATTAACCTTCCCACGAGGTGATAAGTTTTGTTATGTTCTCCACTTAATGTTCCCTTGTACTAACAATGCAGCTAAGTATGAAGCCTTGCTCCATGGTCTCCGGATTGCTAAGGAGATGAATCTAAGTCGAGTTAAGTGCTTCGGTGACTCGGACCTTGTGGCTCAGCAGGTGTCTAGCACTTGGGACTCCAAGGACCCACTCATGGCAGCATATCGTCGTGAGGTGGATATTGTTGTAGGTTATTTCAGAGGCTATCAGGTGGACCACGTGGACCGGCGGAAAAATGAAGCAGCGGATGCTTTAAGCCGGCTGGGCTCTCAGCGCAAACCGGTCCCGCCCAATGTTTTTCTGGATGTGCTGCACAACCCATCGGTGAAGATCCCTGGTGAAGAGGATTTGGCTATTTCTGATCCGGAGGCTCAATTGGTGGCAGCTCTTCATGTTATTCCGGATTGGATGCTTCCTTACCTGGCGTACAAGAACCGGGGCGAGTTGCCAGAGGATGAGATTCTGGCCCGGCAGATAATCCGGCGATCCAAGTCCATGGCTATCATCAACGACGAGTTGCATCATTGCAGTGTATCAGGAGCTTTTCAACATTGCGTGTCCCCTGAAGAAGGCCGTGAAATTTTGCGTGAGATCCACGAAGGAGATTGTGGTCACCATGCCGGTTCAAAGTCTCTAGTGGCTAAAGCGTTTCGCCATGGCTTCTATTGGTTAACTGCTCATGCTGATGCGGAGGATCTGGCCAGACGATGTGATGGTTGCCAAAGGTTTTCAAGACGTGCTCATGTACCGGCTCAAGAATTGAGAATGATTCCAATTACTTGGCCGTTTGCGACTTGGGGGCTGGATATGGTTGGGCCTTTCAAAAGGTCCAAAGATAAGAAGACCCACCTCCTGGTGGCGGTTGACAAGTTTACAAAGTGGGCGGAGGCAGAACCTGTTAGCAACTGTGATGCGGCCACGACATTTCAGTTCATCAAAAAGGTGATTTTCCGGTTTGGCTTTCCGCACAATATTATCACAGATAATGGTACCAATTTGTCCAAAGGTGCTATGAAGGAGTTCTGCGAACGGGAGCACATCCGGCTCGACGTTTCATCAGTGGCACATCCACAGTCCAATGGTCAAGCAGAAAGAGCTAATCAAGAGATCCTGAGAGGCATCAAGCCCCGGCTCATGGTTCCTTTGCAGAGAACACCGGGTTGTTGGGTAGAAGAATTACCATGTGTGCTATGGAGCATCAATACAATACCCAACAGATCAACAGGATACACACCGTTCTTCATGGTTTATGGAGCGGAGGCGGTTCTCCCCAGTGATATCCGTCATGATTCACCTCGTGTAACGACTTATATTGAAGCGGACAACGAGACAACACGGCAAGATGCTTTGGACCGGTTGGATGAAGAGCGTGACATTGCAGCCGCCCGATCGGCGATTTACCAGCAGGATCTTCGTCGTTATCATAGTCGCCGAGTCCGAGCCAGAACCTTTCAGGAGGGAGATTTGGTGCTTCGGCTCATCCAAGATCAGACTGGTATGCATAAATTATCCCCACCTTGGGAAGGGCCTTTCATGGTCAGCAAGAATCTGCATAACGGGTCATACTATCTGATCGATATTCGAGAACATAAGGACTCACGTACATCAGAGGAGGAGACCAACAGGCCGTGGAACATAGCTCATCTTCGGCCTTATTATACCTGAGCCATTGGTTCTACTTATGTACATATTACAGCGATGTATATATTAACTATAATAAACCGGAACCTCAGCTAAAGCGGGGTATCTGTTCTTTTACATCATGTGTGGTTACGCGGAGTTGTTTTAAAGCGGCTTCCAGTTTACCCCTTGAGTTTGCTTTGCTAAAAGCATCGTATTATATCACTTGGAGGATTGGTCGTGTCCGAACCAATACCATGCCTCTTGATAGGCGAGAGCCACCAGATCACTTGGGGACTTGGTCATGTCTGAACCAGTCATGCCTCTTGATCGGCCTAAGGCCACAGAATCACTTGGGGGCTTGGTCGAACCCGAACCATGACCATGCCATTTGGTCGGCATAAATGCCACGGTTTCATTTGGGGACCTGGCTGACTAGAACCATAGTTACACCTAACGGGAGCTTGGTCGTGTTTGGCCATGGTAACGCCATTTGATCAGCTTAAATAAACCTTTTTTGGCAAACGGTTTTGTCATTGCTTTTTTCTTCACACTTTTCTTTGAAGGTTTTTTTTGCTTTTTATTGCGTTTTTAAACCGACAAAGTTTTTTAACCAATCAATTGACGGAACACAGTTCACGTCAATCCGGAGACTATTTGCCCGGTTTGATCCTTGTTGTTAACATCCTCTTATGGAGTAACACGGTGTTTATTATAACCCGACATGGTTTACATGGTAAACCAGCGTCATATATATATACAGGAGCTGTTATCTCCTCCAATAGTGTGGGTTTGCAAAACTCCGCTTCAAGATTGGCCAAGCCAACTTCACACTCAACGATGGCAGGTATTATGTATCTCAAAAATTTGATCATATATTTAAAATTTCGTTTTGGATGTTTTGACATCATATTCCGCCTGACGGTACAACCGCGGTGGCACTTGACGAATTTATCATTTTAGAAAGTATTTTGGAAAGTTCATTACCACAGGAAGAACAAATTATGCACGAAGGCATATCAACATCAAAGGTATCAGCTAGCCTATTACAAGGCAACATGGTGCCCATAATAATATAATTGTTTTTCACAAAGGAGAGGCAGTTTTAAAACCGGCTTCCGGTTCAAGCTTGGTCACCAGCCTGGCCTGATGGTTGTGGGTCATCCTGCGCTGCTTCAGCCTCCGTTTCTCTAGCCAGTGGCTGGAAATCCACAGTTGTCCAGTTGATTCCCATTAATGCTTGAAAAACAGCTTCATCATGGATCAGCAATGACGGGTCAATATCGGGAGCATAAGTATGCTTACGTATTGGAGGGATCAGATTTTCCGATTCATGGATTGTTGCAGCTATTTGCTTGTTCTGACTGTCATATTGCACTTGATAATGAGACAAGTCTGCTTCCTCAGCCAACTGACAAGCTAGCGGACATACCTCCCGGTTTATTGCTCGCAGATCCGCTTCACCAAATTCTGACCCGTCTTCCTTCAAGCTGGGATAGCCCTGATCCGCTTCAATAGGATCAAAATCCGGCACCCAGGCTTTTGCCCGGATTAAGGCATTGATTGCACCGGTTCGAGCAGCAGATTTCTTCAGCTCTTCAACCCGGGCAGGAAGCACTGACAGTTTCATCAGAGTATCTTGAATCAAAGTGGGCGCCGGTTTGTTATGAGACGCGGTACAGATGATCCGTTGGGCACCAGTATACAATTGTTCAACCAATGTATAGGAGGCTTTCAATTTCTTCCGCACATCTGACCCCAAGTGACCAATGCATGTCCCTAAAATACCATAAAGGGTTAATAAACCGGTGACTCTGTAAGAAGGCAGAGACGATTCAGAAGGCAAGCTGGCTTACCAAAGATAGCAATGGTCATGGCATGCACGTGCCACTTTATGCTGGTCAGTTCATCCGTCACTGGTTTTAGTGCAGCCTCAGCATCCTCTGCTCGTTTGATCAAAGCGGACTTTTCAGTGGCCCAATCCGCCCGTTTCTTCTTGAAGTTCTCCTTAAGTTGTTCCATGGCGCTTAAAGCGCTCGCCAATTCCTCTTTTGCTTTGGAGGTTTCAGCCTGTTGGGTTTTCAGGTTTTCTTGAAGATCGATGACTTGGTTTTCTTTCGTCTTCAGCTCCGCCTGCATGTATACAGATATATGCTTCAACAAATCGGTATAAGGATTCAAGCACCAACCACGTAACAAGTTATGCGCTTAGCACTTGGGGGCTAATGCATATTCGATCTTCATCTTTCAATTGTTTACAAAGTCCCAAGATCAATACAAGTATTCAGCTTGGCACTTGGGGGCTAATGGCTATTTGATCATATATATTCTGATGCGGCAGTTTCAATTACTTAAAGTACCAGTTTAACTACGCTAAGTTGAACCGGCCCTTGGGGGCTACGTCAGCGAATTTCAAAGCATCAAGATTTATATTATTAAGTCCCGGTTTGAAAGAATATTTCAAACCGGCCCTTGGGGGCTAGGAGAGTCAGCAAGAATGGAAGCATACAAGCAGGAAGGAGCATATGGAAGTTACCTCATATTTATCTTTCATCATATTAACCAGACCGGCTTCATAGTCACGACTGGTATACAGCCGGTTCAGATAGCCGGAATGGATATCTTGGGCGTTCAGGCAGCGTAAGTCGTCAGATCAGTGTTCCACTTGCCTTTGCCAAAGGTAGCAAATTCTTCCTTGGCAGAATGTTTGGATAAAGCGACAGGATTCCTTGGCTCAGTATGGCCAGTGCCAGTAATGACAACCTCATCATCCTTGGTACCGCCGGTTTGCACTGGAGCTGTTGGCTTGTCAGTAGGTTTTGCTGGACCGGTGGAGCTTTCAATCCGGATGGAACCTGTGGGCTGATGGATAGGACCTGAGGTATCAGTAGGTCTCTCTTCAGCAATAAGATCATCATCTTGCTGCGGTGGATCGTTGGGAATATCCTCAGGAATAGCCGCTTCAGCATTGGGTGTCTTGCCTGCTTCAAGAACGACATCTTCTTCGGTCGTTTTGTCCAGGCGGGCCTTCTTGCTTGGCCTAGGTTTAGCCCTGAGAAGAATAATAAATCAAATACAACATATGTTCTAAGGCGATGTACTGCAAACATCACAATAAGTATAGCTTACCCAATCACCGTTTTAAGTGGTGGGAGCTGAGTAGCCGATGACTCGCCAGAAGATGAGTGGGAAGTAACCTGGTAATCGGAGTCAGAAGGATTAAGAGGTTGACGAAAGCAGCCCGCTTTAGGACAAGCACTGACAAGCAAATTAGAGACCTCTGAATGGCGTTTCCGAACCGGACTATTCGGTAAACCGGCGGAGGTAACTACCTGGCCGCTGTGCCGGGTTGTGCGACGAGCTTCGTGTTGTTGGGTCTTCATAAGAAATTTAGGATCCAAATAAGCAAGAGGATGAGAAAATTTAACTTTCCAGTTTGCCTGGCAGATTTTTTGTGAAGGCAAAGTTTCTAAATCGGAAGAGAGAATAGTTACCTCTGCAACATCCGCGTGGCTGGCTTCGGCACCATCCTGACAAATATCATCATCAATAAGACGCATGAAATATAAACCAAGTGAGTCAAGCTCTACCTCAAAGTCCAGATTATCCACATCATCATTAGGGGACGGATTAGAAGATGCAGTGGTTCTTTTCCTGTGGGCAGTCTTCTTCACAGCTTTAGTCTTTTGCCGGGTTGCTCTTTCCGGTTTGTCTGGTTTTTCTGGTTTCTCCTGCGGCAGTTTTTTGCTCCAAAATGGATCATTGCCCTGATTATGCAGACACTGATATTAAACAATGACCAGACATATCAATAACAGATTCAGCAAAGAGAAAAATCAAAATCTTACAGCTGGTGGTTTGTTGGTGGCACAGAAGGGAAGCATGCCGGTTCTAGCGCAGACGTGTTCCGTTTCATTTAGCATCTTATTTACAGCCTCTGTGATTTCTTCATCGGAGAGCTGGATTTTTGAATGTCGCAGTGGGTCATCAACATTGTCAGTATACTCGCACATCAAACCGGAGCGCTGACTAAGGGGCAGTATGCTCCATGATATCCAACAGCGAGCGAGATCAACCCCTGTTAAACCGTTGGCCATAAAGGCTCTAAGCTTTGACAGTTGGGGAGCATATTTGCTTCTCTCCTGGGCAGTCAATCTTTGAGGAAAAGGGTGTGTATTGCTGAGCCGCTCCGGACGAAAGCCAGGCAAGGGATTCTCACCAGCAGGGGAGGTGTCTTTGCAGTAGAACCATGTCTGATTCCACTCCTTGGGGTGACTGTGCAGCTTGGCGTGAGGGTATGTGACCTCTTTCCTTTTCTGAATCGCCACGCCACCCAACTCTGTATTAGAGCCATCATTAAACTCAGTACGGCGGTTTAGATGGAAAAGGTCTCTGAACAATTCCACTGTGGGCTCCTCTTGAAAGAACACCTCACAGAGCACTTGGAAGTGACACATATTTGTAACAGAGTTGGGGCCAGTGTCTTGCGGATGGAGTTGGAAATCGGCTAAAACATCCCGGTAAAATTTAGAACCAGGCGGCTTAAAGCCCCGGGCTAGGTGATCTACGAAAACAACAACCTCTCCTTCTCGAGGTGTGGGAGGGCATTCTTTTCCAGGAGTCCTCCAATGGATGGTGTCTTTGCTGCTTAAAGCGCCAATCAGGACTAAATCGTCCAGTTGATCCTCTGTGACACGAGAAGGAACCCAATTGCACTCATATACTTGCTTGGCCATGATGGAATCTGCAAGGTAGAAGGTCTCGGTTCAAAAATGCATTTGATCAAGGTACGTTGGTATGTGCACTGTTAAACCGGAGACAGAACTATCTGAACCGGAGTTTCATGAAGCAACCAACATCTGGCGGTTCAACAAGGGGACTAATGCATATACCGGTTTGGACAATTTTCTATAAGGTTAAACCACCTAATCTAAGCATTGAAAAGTTGAGATTGCGGATGGACAAGTACGCAGAAACAGGTTTCACAAGATTTCTTTACAGCATTGGATCTGAAGCAAGTTCAGAAAATAGATAAATGCTTAGAGGTTCAAAGGAGCAGTACTGAACCAATGAGCAAAACGTTCATATAGATCTATGGTTTGAGATGCATAAGTGAAGGCGAAGGTCAAACAACTATCGTTGCACAGAGTAAAGATTTGCAGATTCATCTAAAGATCTATCATATGAGCAACATGCAGACGATGAACACTGACGAACTGCGAAACCCTAGGCCAGATCTGCGGGGGAAAGGATAGAAGATTTACTGGATCTGAGGAAGATGCGGAAGGTTGCCGCGATGTTCTGGTGCGCTCAGGTTGATGCAGCGGCCAAGGATGAGGCAGAGGTCGACGGCGGCGGCGGAGCTCCGAGGCTGGCGACGCGAGGAAGACGAAGAAGGCACGGAAGGAGAAAAGAAATGACCCTTCGGTCCTATTTATAAGGCGAAAGAACATGAGTCAGGCGCGACAATCAAGGGGCCACAAACCGGAGCTGTCGCCTCGATTTCTGCCGATCTATTAAACAAAGAAGCATAATGGATAGCTTCGTTATGATAGGTGACGTCACTCCGGTTTACAGCAATCAGAGAAGATGACATCATGGTGGTTTACCAATTTATAAAAAGATGTTGAAAATGAAGCTTTTATTAAAGGATTGACATGAACCCGTTCAAATCAATCTGGAGCCTAATGTTGGGGATATTACTACTAGGCGTAAACCGGCCTATCTGGGCCAGGTTAACTTCGTCAGTAGTTAAGTATGTTAAAGCCCAAGAAGACAGAGGAGGGCTCAAGGCCCATGGTCGGTTCAAGGCCTTTAGCCGTAAACCGGCGTTAGTAGTTAACCTGTATTGTAAGTTAGGAATAAGTAGAGACCAAACCGGACACATTTATGAGCCGGTATTGGGACTCCGTAAGCCGACGGGAGTCACCCGTGTATATAAGGGGACGACCCGGCAGCGGTTCAAGGACAACAGACAGCAACTAGAGACATAGGCGAAGCTTGTTGGCTCCCTAGTCATCGAAACCCCATCAATTCCATAACAACTAGACGTAGGCTTTTACCTTCATCGAAGGGGCCGAACTAGTATAAACTCTCTTGCGTCCTTGTGTCCGCTTTAACCCCTTCAAGCTAACCCGTCGTGATGGCTCCACGATTAAGTCCTTTCTCTAGGACATCTGCCGTGACAAAACCACGACACCACCGGTCATCGGAGCGGCAGGCGGAGGGAGGCGAATCCACGGGTTCGCCGACGGAGATCGAGGGGAGGAAGGCTTTCCCAAGTCACCTTGGGAGAGAGGAAAAAAGCTTATCCCTAAGTGATCCTTGCGGCCTCCAAGGAGCAAAACTTTTACTTGCCTCGACTCTCAAATATACTCGGCTGCCCATCCGTGGAGTATAATTTTCCTCTCCACCCCGTGCCAGCACCCTCCCCACCCCGCTCTGCATCGTCAATAACTTTGCCTCTAGAGACCACCCTTTGCCTCTGCCAAGACCCCGTCGCCTGCACCGCCCGCCCACCACACTCTGAGACGCTCACTAGTAGTTTTCGTCGCCGAAATCAAGCTCTGTCGCTGCCACACTGCATCGATCACGTCATCGGAAGCACACACCACATCTTCTTCCTCCGAGCCCCTCCGTCGACTGCCAGGCATCTCGAAGCCCCATCGACCAATAGCAGCTTGGGCATCGGCTCAATGCTGTCAGCCGACCATGACTCCTCTTCAGTCCTTCAAGTGTTCGGAGGATTGCCTAGGTGAGTCTGTGCTTTTTCATCTTTTTTTCCTTTTAGCAATTAAATTGGACCTAGTCATTTCAACTATAGATGAAGAGGTTGAGGGAGATGATCTTCGACGAGTCCTTGTCATGGTTGAAATGTTGTACGTAAATTAAAACTAGGAAGGTTTGACGAAAACAATCTTAGGGAGTTAAGTTTAGAAGATCGGCTAGGATCCGTCATTTTTTGGAGGAGCAAATATAAGGAGTTAAAGAATAAGGGGCCATTTAAGGGCCTAAATTATAAAGGATCATGCTCTTAGCTCATCCTTCACCGAGTTGCAAAGTTAAGCTTCACATAGGGAAACAGTCACATGGAGTTTCTGCTCCTAATCTCAAATGCATCTCATGGATAGTAGAATAAAAAAACAGTTCTGATTATTTTGACAACAAATATTATTGAATGTTCTACATACGTGCAAAACTCCGTGAATAAAAACATTTCTAATACTTTTGTAAAAATCGATGCTCAAAAGACTATTTCTGAAAGCATTTTGGAGTACTAATTTTGAATTCTGATTTGATGCTGATGAAGTGTTTGTGTAGCCATATTTGTTGGCTCTTTTCGGATCATGGCGGTTGGTGTGTCTATCAAGGGAAGCAATTAAGTGGTTATTGATGCAGTGGCGTTTGCATATTCTTTCATGGTATTCTATGGCATGGTCTGGTTTCTGCAACTCTCTGGACCGGTGATGCTTGATTGCGGGTCTGTACTGCATGGGGTGATTCTCTAACCGATGTTTCTTCAACGACTTCTAGATCTATTTTTTTGCGGGAGCCTAGTAAGGCCAGGGCGTTTGTAGGCGTCCCTTTTCTCTACCGTTGGTTCAATGCAATTTTAATTCTCCGGTGACGGTAATCGATTGGAGGAAGAAAGGGCCAGTATTATTTTCCATGTAATTTTATTTTTTACTTGTCATTCTACGTCTAGTTGTCTTTCAATTGTACTAGTTTTTTTACTTGATAATTATTAGATCTAATATGCCCTTTGACCGTCTTTCTTTCGAACATATTCGATATCCTTGGAGTATACGTCAAGTCTTTGGCGGAGTCTGATATGATCACATGCATAATGTCTGTGGATTCCAGAGTCCTTCCTTGATTGTGGGCCATCAGTTCGACCCATGGACTAGACCAGCTTGGCTAGGACCCCCCAATCTAGGACACCGTCACCCTGGCAACGAGCCAGGGTGGCCAGATCACGGGAACAATTACGACGCCCGACAATGCTTAATCCATGGCTCGCATCTAGCAAGCGGGAGAAGTAAGCCACCGCACCCACACATGGCACACTGGTTCTGTTTGGGCAGACCTTTTTTGGCACGCGGCGGGTGTGTAGGCGTGCTAGGAGAGTTATAGCAGTGTAAAGGGTGATCCACCCCGTCTCCTACCAAACAGTGGACTCCTGTTTTAGTGTGTGTCATACTAACACCAGGTAAAAACCCTAAGCGGTTGTGATAAGATGTGTGTCTGTTCCCGGAGGCCATAAGATGGTGACACATAGCTCAGCATTCAATGCACTCACCTAACTTATCAAAGTTAGGTATTGACTTGATACCTAATGTGGTACCCCTTGCACTATAAAAGGATGGCTAAGCTACAAATAAAAGGGTTGGACACCTGGTAAAATACACTCAGTAGCTTCAAAGCAGTATTTTGAAAGGTTTGTAGCTCGTAGTCCACCACATAAACAAAGAACACACAGGCAAGAGATGGGTATTACGCAACCATGTGGCCCAAACCTGGGTAAACCGAGCGTGCTTTAAGTTTATTTTCTGTTGTTAGTGTTGCTCCACGCTTTGTGCCCCACACACCGAATAGGTAGAGAGACACCTTTATGTCCTTGGTGTTTTGCATGTGTTCTGCACACATGCAAGGATAAAGATGATATCCTTCAAAGCGATCTTTGGAGGAACACACCTATATGAGCCCGACTGCTAGTCACAGTCTATAAGATTTGGGTGATCTCTTCTAAGTTCATGAAAAGGCCATGGGTGTGTCTAATATGCTCCACCCGAGGGGTTAGCCTTTGTTACCCTTGTACCGGTAAGAAATTTGGTGAAACTCTCCTTTACGCCAAACTCGCAATTCAAGGTATAGTCCATTGTTCAGTTTGTGAAGGAGTGTATCTACTTTCTCTAGGATGGATGTTCAACCTTAACAGGTCTCCATTGAAAATACTGGTATATCAAAACAACATTTGGAGCAGAAGAAAATACAAGGCCTTCGGGATTTGGTGGGGGATTGTTGAAATATGGGGTGGGCTTTAGGCCCATCCAACAATTTTAGAAAAATCTCTAAGGTCCCATATAGGTGTCACGACAAGGGAAGTTGTGGAAGTTTAATACCTCCCCAGATTTGGAGAAAGAGTTGAACCTATTTATATGGTTCTTATTTAACATGTTATTGGATCTTGAGAATGGTTCCCATGCGATCCTCCTCCACCGCCCACCTCGCTTCGCCTCACCTCGTGCACGCGTGCGTCATGCTTGTGAATGAGCCGAGTTGAGCTCAGACCTATGACATGTGTTCGTTTATTCTTGTCGGTCAGAAATGGAGAGTCCATAATAGACACACCATGAATCTGAGGCATTAGTTTGGCTGTCACTGACTCAGACGTGGATCCATCCCATGCCCTCCTACCTGATGGCGCATATATAGTAGGGCTTCAACAACCCTAGTCATGACCAAAAGAGATAAGATCACACCGCCCACAGTCGTTCCTCTTGACGCTGATGCCTGTGATCCCAACCCGTCCACCACGTGTACGGTTCATGAGAGAGGAGGCCTCTGAAACCCCGCTTCTTGAGATCCTGCATGGGAGAGGGCCGATTAGGTTTTTTTGGGGGGCATCTCCTACGTGACTGCTAGCCACCGATCGTCTACTTCGTCTATGACTGTGTATCCTTTGTTACCACCATGGAGTGAAGGAAATATGCCCTAGAGGCAATAATAAAGTTGTTATTTATATTTCCTTATATCATGATAAATGTTTATTATTCATGCTAGAATTGTATTAACTGGAAACTTGATACATGTGTGGATACATAGACAAAACACAGTATCCCTAGTAAGCCTCTACTAGACTAGCTCGTTAATCAAAGATGGTTAAGTTTCCTAACCATAAACATGTGTTGTCATTTGATGAACGTGATCACATCAGTAGGAGAATGATGTGATGCACAAGACCCCATTCCTTTGACTATGAGATTATGCAACCCCCGAATACCGAAAGAATACCTTGTGTGCTATCAAACGTCACAACATAACTGGGTGATTATAAAGATGCTCTACAGGTATCTCCGAAGGTGTTTGTTGGGTTGGCATAGATCGAGATTAGGATTTGTTACTCTGAGTATCGGAGAGGTATCTCTGGGCCCTCTCGGTAATGCACATCATGATAAGCCTTGCAAGTAATGTGAATAATGAGTTAGTTGCGGGATGATGCATTACAGAACGAGTAAAGAGACTTGCCTGTAACGATATTGAACTAGGTATGAAGATACCGACGATCGAATCTCAGGCAAGTAACATACAAATGACAAAGGGAATGACGTATGTTGTCATTACGGTTTGACCGATAAAGATCTTCGTAGAATCTGTAGGAACCAATATGAGCATCCAGGTTCCACTATTGGTTATTGACCGGAGCGGTGTCTCGGTCATGTCTACATAGTTCTCGAACCCGCAGGGTCCGCACACTTAACATTAGATGACGATTTGTATTGTATGAGTTATGTGATTTGGTGACCGAATGTTTTTCGGAGTCCCGGATGAGATCACAGACATGACGAGGAGTCTCGAAATGGTCGAGAGGTAAAGATTTATATATTTTATGATAGTATTCAGACACCGGAAGTGTTTCAGAATGTATCATGCACATATTGGAGTACCGGGAGGGTTACCGGAACCCCCTGATGGTAGCTGGAACTACGTCGGTATTTCCCCAAAGAGGGAGGGATGATGTAGCACAGTGAAGGTAGAGTATTTCCCTCAGTTATGAAACCAAGGTATTGAACCAGTAGGAGAACCAAGCAACACAACATAACGCAACCTGACGTGTTAAAGGGGTTGTCAATCCCTTTCGGGTAACAGCGCCAGAAATTGGTGCGTGACGGTAAAAAGGTTGTAATAGATTGGATCAATAGATCAAAAATAAAATAAAGTGCATCAAACTATTTTTTTATTTTTGGTTTAATAGATCTGAAAGTAAAAGCAAGGAAAAACTAGATCGCAAAGGCAAATATATGAGAAATAAGACCCGGGGGCCGTAGGTTTCACTAGTGGCTTCTATCGAGAAAAATAACAAATGGTGGGTGATGATCCACAAGTGTAGGGCATCTATTGTAGCCTTTTCGATAAGTAAGAGTGTCGAACCCACTGAGGAGCAGAAGGAAATGATAAGCGGTTTTGAACAAGGTATTTTCTGCAAGCACTGAAATTATCGGTAACAGATAGTTTTGTGATAAGGTAATTTGTAATGGGTAGCAAGTAATAAAAGTAAATAAGATGCAGAAAGATGGCTCAATCCTTTTTGTAGCAAAGGACAAGCCTGGACAAACTCTTATATGAAGGAAAGCGCTCCCGAGGACACATGAGAATTATCGTCAAGCTAGTTTTCATCACGCTCATATGATTCGCGTTCGGTACTTTGATAATTTGATATGTGGGTGGACCGGTGCTTGGGTACTGTCCTTCCTTGGAAAAGCATCGCACTTATGATTAACCACTATTGCAAGCATCCGCAACTACAACCGACGTATTAAGGTAAAACTAACCATAACATGAAACATATGGATCCAAATCAGTCCCTTACGAAGCAACGCATAAACTAGGGTTTAAGCTTCTGTCACTCTAGCAACCCATCATCTACTTATTACTTCCCAATGCCTTCCTCTAGGCCCAAACAATGGTGAAGTGTCATGTAGTCGACGTTCACATGACACCACTAGAGGAAAGACAACATACATCTCATCAAAATATCGAACGAATACCAAATTCACATGACTACTTATAGCAAGACTTCTCCCATGTCCTCAGGAACAAACGTAACTACTCACAAAGCATATTCACGTACATAATCAGAGGGGTATTAATATGCATAATGGATCTTAACATATGATCTTCCACCAAGTAAACCAACTAGCATCAACTACAAGGAGTAATCAACACTACTAGCAACCCACATGTACCAATATGAGGTTTGGATACAAAGATTGGATACAAGAGATGAACTAGGGTTTGAGATGAGATGGTGCTGGTGAAGATGTTGATGGAGATTGACCCCCTCCCAATGAGAGGATCGTTGGTGATGACGATGGTGATGATTTCCCCCTCCCGGAGGGAAGTTTCCCCGGCAGAACAGCTCCGCCGGAGCCCTAGATTGGTTCCGCCTCATGGCGGCGAAGTTTTGTCCCATGAGCTAGCTTATAATTTTTTCCTCGACGAAAGACTCCATATAGACAAAGATGGGCATCATAGGGCCACCAGGAGGCCCACGAGGCAGGGGCGCGCCTAGGGGGCTAGTGCGCGCCCCACCCTCGTGGACAGTGGGTGGCCCCCCTCTGGTACTTTCTTCGCTCAGTATTTTTTATATATTCTGAAAATAATTCCCATGGAGTTTCAGGACTTTTGGAGATGTGTGGAATAGGTCTCTAATATTTGCTCCTTTCCCAGCCCAGAATTCCAGCTGCCGGCATCTCCCCTTTATGTAAACCTTGTAAAATAAGAGAGAATAGGCATAAGTATTGTGACATAATGCATAACAACAGCCCATAATGCAATAAATATCGATATAAAAACATGATGCAAAATGGACGTATCAACTCCCCCAAGCTTAGACCTCGCTTGTCCTCAAGCGAAAGTCGAAATCGAAAAATATGTCCACATGTTTAGAGATAGAGGTGTCGATAAAAATAAAATACGGACATGAGGGCATCATGCTCATTATTATAACAGCAACATATGTATATTGTCATATGATCTCTTGTGCTAAAGTAACAATTCATTCACAGTTTCAAGTATGAATCATAAACTTTATTGAAAACTAATAGACAATAATTGCAGTCATTGAAGCAATTGCAATTTATCATAACATCGGAAAGAGTCAATATAAGAGCTTTTCAGCAAGTCCACATACTCAACTATCATTTAGTCTTTCACAATTGCTAACACTCATGCAATATTTATGGGTATGAAGTTTTAATTGGACACAGAGAAAGATAGGGGCCTATAGTTTTGCCTCCCAACCTTTTACCTCAGGGGTAATGTCAACAATAATAGTTCATGAAAACTCACATCCAATTAGCTATATATATCAGGATCTTTCCAACACATTGTGCTTGCCAAAGGATAAAATGTAAAAAGGAAAGGTGAAGATCACCATGACTCTTATATGAAGTATAAGACAAGAATAAAAGATAGGCCCTTCGCAGAGGGAAGCAGAGGTTGTCATGTGCTTTATGGTTGGATGCACAAAATCTTAACATAAAAGAACGACACTTTATATTGCCACTTGTGATATGGACCTTTATTATGCAGTCCGTCGCTTTTATTTCTTCCACATCACAAGATCGTATAAATCTTATTTTCTCCGTGCTAATAAATCATACATATTTAGAGAGCAATCTTTTATTGCTTGCAACGATGACAACTTACTTGAAGGATCTTACTCAATCCATAGGTATATATGGCAGACACTCATGGCAAAACTGGCTTTAAAGATATTTGGAAGCACAAGTAGTATTTGTACTTGGTGCAAAGAACTTGGCTAGCATGAGAGGGAAAGGCAAGCTCAACATGTTGGATGATCCATGACAATATAATTTATCTCAGATGTAAGAAAACATAACCCATTACGTTGTCTTCCTTGTCCAACGTCAACTCTTTAGCATGTCATATTTTAATGAGTGCTCACAATCATAAAAGATGTCCAAGATAGTATATTTATATGTGAAAACCTCTCTTTCTTTATTACTTACTATTAATTGCAACGATGACCAAGATTATGCTTGTCAACTCTCAACAACTTTTATTCATCATACTCTTTATATCTGAAGTCATTACTCTCCATAAGATCCACATGATCTCTTTATTTCCTTTTTATTATTTCTCCTTTATTTTTATTCTTATTCCCTCTAGATCATAGCAAGATAATCAAGCCCTTGACTCAACACTAATCTTTATTATATAAAGCTCATAGACTCGATTACATAGAAGCATCATAAAGCAAAACTCAAAACTAGATCATGCTAGAACTTTATGCTACTTGATCAAGATATTACCAAAAGGATCGAACTAAGAAAAACGTTAAAGATAAAGGTGTAGTGGTGATACGATACCGGGGCACTCCCCCAAGCTTGGCAGTTGCCAAGGGGAGTGCCCATACCCATGTATTTATGTCTCCTTCTTCAGATATGGTGTCATGATATTCTTGGCGATGATACCGTTTAGGATACGTTCTCCTCCTCAAGCTTATTGACTTGCTGCTTGAGGTCCATTATTTCCTTACGGAGCTTGTCCATGACGGCTAAAGCACCTTTCACCCAATGATGTTGCATAGCTGCAGGAGGACAAATTACACTCTTTTTCATATTTTCATAAGAAAGAAATCTAACGTTGGAAGGGATGACCGAGTTTGGAATAGTCGAGCTCCGTAGTTCCCCCATCGTGAATCCGGCTCGGAGACGAGAAGTAACTTCTTGATCCTCCTCCATGGCATCTATCCTTTTCAAGTTTGCCTCCATCTCTTCCTCAGTTGATGGCCCAAAGTGGCCAGCATCACTGTTTGCTCTTGGTCCCGGTGTCGGATGAGACACTTAGCTCTCCCCGATTGACTCTTGAGAAGACATCTTGTCCTAAATCTGCAGCAGAAATAGCTCGAAACAAAGACAGAGGATATTTGCGTGATACGATGGTTAAAACCTTCGGGAGATTATATAATGAATTTTTACCGACCAAAAGAAGTATCCTGCAAGAAAACGGAGTCCGGAGGGCACACAAGGTGCCCACGAGGTAGGGGGCGCGCCCAGGGGGTAGGGCACGCCCTCCACCCTCGTGGAAGCCCCGTGTCCTTTCTGGACTGCTTCTTATTTTCCTATTTTCTTAAATATTCCAAAACGGAGAAAAATTGCCATTAGAACTGTTTTGGAGTCGGTTTACTTACCGTACCACGTACCTATTCCTTTTTGGAGTCTGAAATGTTCTGAAAAGTGTCCCTTATGTATTACTCAGGGGTTACGGTTTCAATAACATTAGTTTCAACATTTATAGGATTACCTGAGACATAATATTTGATTCTTTGACCATTCACCACCCTCGGATTTGTGCCTTCGAAGTTGTTGATTTTTATGGCACCGGAACGATAGACCTCCTCGATGATGTAAGGACCTTCCCATTTAGAGAGGAGTTTGCCTGCAAAAAATCTTAAACGAGAGTTGTATGGCAATACATAATCACCTGCATTAAACTCACACTTTTGTATCCTTTTATCATGCCATCTTTTAACTTTTTCTTTAAACAATTTGGCATTTTCATAAGCCTGGGTTCTCTATTCATCAAGTGAGCTAATGTCAAAAAGCCTCTTCTCACCGGCAAGTTTGAAGTCATAATTGAGCTCTTTAATGGCTCAATATGCCTTATGTTCTAATTCGAGAGGTAAGTGACATGCTTTTCCATAAACCGTTTTATACGGAGACATACCCATAGGATTTTTGTATGCAGTTCCATAGGCCCATAATGCATCATCAAGTTTATTGGACCAATTCTTTCTAGATCTATTAACAGTTATTTGCAAAATTAATTTAAGCTCTCTATTACTCAATTCTACTTGACTGCTAGACTACAGGTGATAAGGAGATGCAATTCTATGATTAACATCATACTTAGCAAGCATCTTACGAAAGGCACCATGAATAAAATGTGAACCACCATCAGTCATTAAGTATCTAGGGACTCCAAACCTTGGAAAAATAACTTCTTTAAGCATCTTAATAGAGGTGTTATGATCAGCACTACTAGTTGGAATAGCTTCTACCCACTTAGTAACGTAATCAACAGCAACTAAAATATGAGTATACCCATTAGAGGAAGGAAACAATCCCATATAATCAAAGCCCCAAACATCAAATGGTTCAATAACAAGTGAATAATTCATAGGCATTTCTTGACGTCTACTAATATTACCTATTCTTTGACATTCATCGCAAGACAAAACAAACTTACGGGCATCCTTGAAGAGAGTAGGCCAATAAAAACCGGATTGCAATACCTTGTGTGCAGTTCTATCTCCAGCATGGTGTCCTCCGTAAGCCTCGGAGTGACACTTGCGTAGGATCTATTCCTATTCATGCTCAGGTACACAACGTCTAATAACACCGTCTAGCCCTTCTTTATAAAGATGTGGGTCATCCCAGAAGTAATGTCTTAAATCATAGAAGAACTTTTTCTTTTGCTGGTATGTGAAACTAGGTGGTATAAACTTAGCAACAATATAATTAGCATAATCAGCATGCCATGGAGCAGTACGAGAAGCATTTATGACAGCTAATTGTTCATCAGGAAAGCTATCATCAATAGGTAGTGGGTCATCAAGAACATTTTCTAACCTAGACAAGTTGTCTGCAACGGGGTTCTCGGCTCCCTTTCTATCAATAATATGCAAATCAAATTCTTGTAGCAAGAGAACCCATCTAATAAGTCTAGGTTTAGCATCTTTCTTTTCCATAAGATATTTAATAGCAGCATGATCAGTGTGAACCGCCACTTTAGAATCAACAATATAAGGCCTGAACTTATCACAAGCAAATACAACTGCTAAAAATTCTTTTTCAGTAGTAGCTGATACGTCTCCAACATATCTATAATTTTGATTGTTCCATGCTATTATATATTCTGTTTTGGATGTTAATGGGCTTTATTTTACACTTTTATATTATTTTTGGGACTAACCTATTAACCCAAGGCCCAGTGCAAATTGCTGTTTTTTTGCCTATTTCAGTGTTTCGCAGAAAAGGAATATCAAACGGAGTCCAAACGGAATGAAACCTTCGGGAGTGTGATTTTTGGAACAAACATGATCTAGAGGACTTGGAGTGGACGTCAAGAAATCAACGAGGCGTCCACCAGGTAGGGGGCGCGCCTACCCCCTAGGTGCGCCCTCCCCCCTCATGGGCCTCTCGTTGCTCCACTAACCTACTTCTTCCTCCTATATATATTCATGTACCCCCAAAACAACCAGGAGCACCACGAAACCCTATTTCCACCGCCGCAACCTTCTATACCCAAGAGATCCCATCTTGGGGCCTTTTCTGGAGCTCCGCCGGAGGGGGCATCGATCACAGAGGGCCTCTACATCAACTCCATGGCCTCTCCGGTGATGTGTGAGTAGTTTACTTCAGACCTTCGGGTCCATAGCTAGTAGCTAGATGGCTTCTTTTCTCTCTTTGGATCTCAATACAATGTTCTCCTCGATCTTCTTGGAGCTCTATTTGATGTAACTCTTTTTGTGGTGTGTTTGTCGAGATCCGACGAATTGTGGGTTTATGATCAAGTCTATCTATGAACAATATTTGAATTTTCTCCGAATCTTTTATGCATGATTGGTTATCTTTGCAAGTCTCTTCGAATTATCAGTTTGGTTTGGCCTACTAGATTGATCTTTCTTGCAATGGGAGAAGTGCTTAGCTTTGGGTTCAATCTTGCGGTGCTCGATCCTAGTGACAGAAAGGGAAACGACATGTATTATATTGTTGCCATCGAGGATAAAAAGATGGGGTTTATATCATATTGCTTGAGTTTATCCCTCTACATCATGTCATCTTACCTAATGCGTTACTCTGTTCTTATGAACTTAATACTCTAGATGCATGCTGGATAGCGGTCGATGTGTGGAGTAATAGTAGTAGATGCAGGAAGGAGTCGGTCCAGTTGTGACAGACGTGATGCCTATATACATGATCATGCCTAGATATTCTCATAATTATTTGCTTTTATATCAATTGCTCGACAGTAATTTATTCACCCACCATAATACTTATGCTATCTTGAGAGAAGCCACTAGTGAAACCTATGGCACCCGGGTCTATTCTCATCATATTAATCTCCCATTATCAAGTTATTCCTTGCACCGTTTATTTTGCAATCTTTACTTTTTTCTTTATTATAAAAATACCAAAAATATTATCTTATCATATCTATCAGATGTCACTCTCGTAAGTGATCGTGAAGGGAATGACAACCCCTTTATCGCGTTGGTTGCGAGGTTCTTATTTGTTTGTGTAGGTACGAGGGACTTGCGTGTGGCCTCCTACTGGATTGATACCTTGGTTCTCAAAAACTGAGGGAAATACTTACGCTACTTTGCTGCATCACCCTTTCCTCTTCAAGGGAAAACCAATGGAGTGCTCAAGAGGTAGCAAGAAGGATTTCTGGTGCCGTTGCCGGGGAGTCTATGCACAAGCCAAGACATAACAAGTACCCATCACAAACTCTTATCCCTCGCATTACATTATTTGCCATTTGCCTCTCGTTTTCCTCTGCCCCACTTCACCCTTGCTGTTTTATTCGCCGTCTTTTTCCGTTCCCCTTCTCTTTTCTAGTTAGTCTCCTTTTGCTTGCTTCTTGTTTGCCTATGTGTTGGATTGCTTGCTTGTCACAATGGCTGAAGATAATACTAAATTGTGTGACTTTGCCAATACCAACAACAATGATTTTATTAGCACTCTGATTGCTCCTCTTACTGATGCTAAATCTTGTGAAATTAATGCTGCTTTGCTGAATCTTGTCATGAAAGATCAATTCGCCGGCCAGCCTAGTGAAGATGCCGCTACCCATCTAAATAACTTTGTTGATTTATGTGATATGCAAAAGAAGAAAGATGTGGACAATGATATTGTTAAACTGAAGCTATTTCCGTTTTTGCTTAGAGATCGTGCTAAATCTTGGTTTTCGTCTTTGCCTAAAAATAGTATTGATTCATGGAATAAGTGCAAAGATGCTTTTATCTCTAAGTATTTTCCTCCTACTAAGATCATCTCTCTTAGGAACGATATTATGAACTTTAAACAATTAGATCATGAGCATGTTGCACAATCTTGGGAAACGATGAAATCAATGATCCGTAATTGCCCTACTCATGGTTTGAATCTTTGGATGATTATACAAAATTTTTATGCCGGATTGAATTTTGCTTCTAGAAATCTTTTAGATTCGACCGTGGCATGCACTTTTATGCAAATCACTTTAGGAGAAGATACTAAACTCCTAGATAATATTATGGTTAATTATTCTGAATGGCACTGAGGGAGTCCTGGATTAGGGGGTATCCGGACAGCCGGGCTATATCCTTTGGCCGGACTGTTGGACTATGAAGATACAAGATTGAAGACTTCGTCCCGTGTCCGGATGGGACTTTCCTTGGCGTGGAAGCAAGCTTGGCAATACGGATATGTGGATCTCCTCCCTTGTAACCGACTCTATGTAACCCTAGCCCCCTCCGGTGTCTATATAAACCGGAGGGTTTAGTCCGTAGGACAACAAACAATCATACCATAGGCTAGCTTCTAGGGTTTAGCCTCTACGATCTCGTGGTAGATCAACTTGTGTAATACTCATATCATCAAGATCAATCAAGCAGGACGTAGGGTATTACCTCCATCAAGAGGGCCCAAACCTGGGTAAACATCGTGTCCCCCGCCTCCTGTTACCATCCACCTTGGACGCACAATTCGGGACCCCCTACCCGAGATCCGCCGGTTTTGACACCGGCATTGGTGCTTTCATTGAGAGTTCCACTGTGCCATCACCGTAAGTCTTGATGGCTCCTTCGATCATCGGTAACGATGCGGTCCAGGGTGAGGTTTTCCTCCCCGGACAGATCTTCGTATTCGGTGGCTTCGCACTGCGGGCCAACTCTCTTGGCCATCTGGAGCAGATCGAGAGCTACGCCCCTGGCCATCAGGTCAGGTTCGGAAACTTAAACTACACTACCGACATCCGTGAAGACTTGATCTTCGATGGATTCGAGCCCATGTCAGGTGCACCGCACAATCACGACAAGCATGACGTAACTCTGCCGTCGGATAGTGTTTGGGAAATCACACCTGCAACTACTCCAGCCTTCAATCCGAAGCAAATTGCGCCATTCGAGGATGGGTGGATAGATCCCGCCATGGAGGCCGCACTCTTAGTGGCGATAGAGCCAGATACTGACTTCACCCCTTACGAGAGCCGTGTTGCCGAACCATTGGATTCATCTCTGACCACGGACTCCGAGCCGCCTGCGTCCATGCCTATCGAATCCGATTGGGCGCCGATCATGGAGTTCATCTCCGCGGATATCTTTCAGCACTCACCTTTCGACCACGCGCTAAATTCATTAAGGTCAATAGTAAAAAAAATTCATTAAGGTCTCTCTCCTTGTCAGGAGAACCTTGGCCGAACTATGTCCAGCTAGAATGGGATGCAGACAACAAAGAAATTCGCTCCCCACCCACCACCCACTTAGTAGCCACTATCGACGATTTAATCGACATGCTCGACTTTGACTCCAAAGACATCGACGGTATGGACGACGATGCAGGAGACAAACTGAAACCACCGCTCACAGGGCGCTGGACGCCACCTCATCATATGATATATACATGGTGGACACCCCCAAAGAAGGCAATGGTGACGAGACAGTGGAGGATGACCCCTCCAAGAAGCAACCCAAGCACCGACGTCAGCGGTGCCGGTCTAAGTCCCGCCATAGCAAAAGTAGTGATACCGGCACAAGAGACAATAACACTCCGGATAGTGCCGAAGACGACAACAATCCCCTCCAGCACGATTTAGAGTGGGAGGGTGAACAAGCTAGCCCTCCAGAGTGGGCAGCAGATAGAGAATCGGAGGAGGACAATTACATGCCTCTCCCCGAAGACGAGGTGAGCCTCGGCGACGAAGAATTTATCGTGCCTGAGGATCCCGTCGATCAAGAGCGCTTCAAGCGCCGGCTTATTGCCACAGCAAATAGCTTGAAGAAAAAGCAACAACAGCTTCAGGCTGATCAAGATTTGCTAGCAGACAGATGGACTGAAGTCCTTGCGGCCGAGGAATACAAACTCGAGCGCCCCTCCAAGAGTTACCCAAAGCGCAGGTCACTACCCCGTCTCAAGGAGGATGCACTGAAACCTACATCACCAGTTGCTACCTCTTGAGCACTGCGTTGGATTTCCTTGAAGAGGAAAGGATGATGCAGCAAAGTAGCGTAAGTATTTCCCTCAGTTTTTGAGAACCAAGGTATCAATCCAGTAGGAGGCTACGCGCGAGTCCCTTGTACCTGCACAAAGCAAATAACTCCTCGCAACCAACTCGATAAGGGGTTGTCAATCCCTTCACGGTCACTTACGAGAGTGAGATCTGATAAGATAATATTTTTGGTATTTTTGTGATAAAGATGCAAAGTAAAATAAAAGCAAAGTAAAAAGCAAAGGAAATAACTAAGTATTTGAAGATTAATATGATGAAGATAGACCCGGGGGCCATAGGTTTCACTAGTGGCTTCTCTCAAGAGCATAAGTATTTTACGGTGGGTGAACGAATTACTGTTGAACAATTGACGGAATTAAGCATAGTTATGAGAATATCTAGGTATGATCATGTATATAGGAATCACGTCCGAGACAAGTAGACCGACTCCTGCCTGCATCTACTACTATTACTCCACTCATTGACCGCTATCCAGCATGCATCTAGAGTATTAAGTTCATGAAAATAGAGTAACGCCTTAAGCAAGATGACATGATGTAGAGGGATAAATTCATGCAATATGATAAAAACCCCATCTTGTTATCCTCGATGGAAACAATACAATACGTGCCTTGCTGCCCCTACTGTCACTAGGAAAGGACACCACAAGATTGAACCCAAAGCTAAGCACTTCTCCCATTGCAAGAAAGATCAATTTAGTAGGCCAAACCTAACTGATAATTCGAAGAGACTTGCAAAGATAACCAATCATACATAAAAGAATTCAGAGAAGATTCAAATATTGTTCATAGATAATCTTGATCATAAACCCACAATTCATCGGTCTCAACAAACACACCGCAAAAAGAAGATTACATCAAATAGATCTCCACAAGAGAGGGGGAGAACATTGTATTGAGATCCAAAAAGAGAGAAGAAGCCATCTAGCTAATAACTGTGGACCCGAAGGTCTGAGGTAAACTACTCACACTTCATCGGAGGGGCTATGGTGTTGATGTAGAAGCCCTCCGTGATGGATGCCCCCTTTGGCGGAGCTCCGGAACAGGCCCCAAGATGGATCTCGTGGATACTGAAAGTTACGGCGGTGGAATTAGGGTTTTAGCTCCTTCTCTGATCGTTTGGGGGTATGTAGGTATATATAGGAGGAAGGAGTACGCCGGTGGAGCAACAGGGGGCCCACGAGGGTGGAGGGTGCGCCTGGGGGGGGGGAGGCGCGTCCCCTACCTCGTGGCCTCCTCCTTTGTTTCTTGATGTAGGTTCCAAGTCTCCTGGATCATGTTCGGTGAGAAAATCACGTTCCCAAAGGTTTCATTCCATTTGGACTCCGTTTGATATTCCTTTTCTTCGAAACCCTAAAATAGGCAAAAAACAACAATTCTGGGCTAGGCCTCGGGTTAATAGGTTAGTCCCAAAAATAATATAAAAGTGGATAATAAAGCCCAATAATGTCCAAAACAGTAGATAATATAGCATGGAGCAATCAAAAATCATAGATACGTTGGAGACATATCAAGCATCCCCAAGCTTAATTCCTGCTTGTCCTCGAGTAGGTAAATGATAAAAACAGGATTTTTGATGCGGAGTGCTACTTGGCATAATTTTAATGTAATTCTTCTTAATTATGGTATGAATATTCAGATCCGAAAGATTCAAGATAAACGTTCATATTGACATAAAAATAATAATACTTCAAGCATACTAAGTAAGCAATTATGTCTTCTCAAAATAACATGGCCAAAGAAAGTTCATCCCTACAAAATCATATAGCTTAGTCATGCTCCATTTTCGTCACACAAGAATGCTCTCATCATGCACAACCCCGATGACAAGCCAAGCAATTGTTTCATACTTTAGTAATCTCAAACCTATAAACTTTCACGCAATATATGAGTGCGATCCATGGATATAACACTATGGGTGGAATAGAATATGGTGGGGGTTATGTGGAGAAGACAAAAAAAGGAGAAAGTCTCACATCAACGAGGCTAATCAATGGGCTATCACTACAAAAAAAAGACACATCCGTGACATTTTGGGCCGAACGAAATCTTTTTCTGTCATACATATGACACTTCTATGACGATAATTGTGACAAAACCCGGTATCATCATAGATGTGGTGGGATCCTACTTCTATGACAAAAAATCATGACAGAAAATGGGCTTTTTGTCCTGGGCGGGCCGGAGACGCAGCTGCATGACATTCTTTGGGCCGTCCATGACGGAAAAAACCGTGGTAGAAGCGAGGGCGAGGAAAATTTCGGCGAGTTCCCGGTTAAGGTGGGAGGTCGGGGGCCAAGCGACGCACATTTTTCTCGTACACGTTCACGCGTGTGTGCGAGGTGTTGGCTCTAACTGAACTTGAGCAAGGCGTTGGGCTCTAACTGAACCCAAGTGATTGCACTGCAGGCTACGCGTTACTGAACTCGAGCGATCGATCGATGGCTGTTAACTGAACCCGATCGAGCGATTCCTTCGCTACTGCTGCCAACTGAAGCCGATCGATGCTGCCTCTGGGATGAACAATGAGCGTTGCGCGCGAGGGGGGGGGGGTGGACGAATAGTGAGCGGTGGCGTTGCCTCTGGATGAACAGGACCTCGTTGTGTGGTGGAGGGCTGGATGAATAGTAGACGGTGGAGGGGTGCCCGTGGAGGGGTGGTTGAACATGACCCCGTGGTGTGGAGGGCTGGATGAACAGTAGACGGTGGAGGGGTGCTCGTGGAGGGGTGATTGAACAGTAGCCGGTGGAGTAGCGCGCGGTGGAGGCTGGATGAACAGGAGCCTGTGGAGGCTGGAGGAGGTCGACACTGGAGATGAACAGTATCCCGTGGAGTCCCGTTTTGTGGTACGCCACACCCCTCTCGATGAACAGGACCCCCGTTTCGACCGTAGCGCTCCAACACAAGTCCGTTTCGTCCGTTTTGCGGTATGCCACACCCCTCCCGATCAACAGGACCCCCGTTTCGACCGTAGGAGGTCTGTTTCCTTCGTTTTGCGGTACGCCAGACCCCTCCCGATCAACAGGACCCCATTCCGAACGTAGGAGGTCTGTTTCCTCCGTTGTGCGGTACGCCAGGCCTCGTTTCCGTCGCCTGTTCCGTCCAAGCCCTCCCGATGAACATGACCACACATTCCGTTCCGACCCAGCCGGTTGGCTCCCACGCGTTCCGTTGCCTCCCGATGAACACGACGCATTCCGTTGCCTCCCCGTGAACACGACGACAACGTTGTTTCTCCGTTCTGACCCAGCCATGTACACGAGCCCTGGCCGTATGTATGTGCGAGTAGGCGTTGGAGACCCCGCCTGTATGTACACATACGTGGCCGCATTTTCTTTCTTGCACCCTGGCCGCTGTATGTACGTGTACATGCTATGTGCGCGCCTCTACTACGACACGTACGCGCCTCTACTATGACACGTGCGCGCCTCTACATCCACCGGTATATATGTACGTACACGTTCGCGACTAGAATGACAATGCTACGTACGCTTCGACCAGGTGGGTCCCGACTATCAGGCACTTCCTTGCCTGCGAAGATGTAGCTGGTGGGTCCCAGCAGTCAGGGGGCGAATCGTTTTTTGCTCGGACGCACTTCCTTGCATGCGAAGATGTAGCTGGTGGGTCCCAGCAGTCAGGGGCAAACGTTTTTTTCACGAAAGACGGTGGCCTGTCCGGTGGCTGCCCACTGTCAGGTGGAGGAATAATTATTTTGCACGTAATAAGGAGCCACTTCCTTGCTGCGGCCGTGGACCCAGCTGTCAGCCTCTCCACGTACAGTCCACGTCCGATGGAAGCCGTTCCTTGACCACGTTGACCACGCCACGCCAAGAGCACCAGGGCGGTGGACGACGGCGAGGCCTAGGAAGGGGACGACGCAGAGCCGGGGAAGACGCAACAGTGGATGCCCACGCGTAGAGGAGTACGAGGGTTCACTGGTTCACTGCGGTGTGACGCTGCCATCGTCGCAGAATAATAGGGGGTGTGGGTGAGTAGAGGGATGGCCTGACCAGCGATGGGAGTAGTAGGGGGCGGTGAGGCCTCCACCGCATCGCAGCCGGCCACGGGAGGCAGGAGCACGAGGCATGACCGGCGCTGGTTTGGGCAGCTGGAGAAAGAAGACCAGAGGTTGAAGAAGCACTACGGCCATTGGATGGACATCGTACGACCACTGGAGGTAGAATCGTGCATATTGACTAAGTTGACAAAGCCCTCCGTCCCCGTCAACTTAGTAGGCCCACAAGTCAACCTGCCACTATACTGGGTCCCAGCTAACAGGGGGAGTATTCATTTTTTTGTGCGTAATAAGGAGGCACTTCCTTGCATGCGAAGATATAGCTGGTGGGTCCGAGCTGTCAGCGGCGGTAACATTTTTTTCGCGAAATACAGAGGCTCTTTTGGTGGGTCCCTGATGTCAGGTGGAGGAATCATTATTTTGCGCGTAATAAGGAGGCATTTCCTTGCGTGCGGCCGTGGACCCAGCTGTCGACCTCTCCACGTACAGTCCACTTTAGATGCATGTCGGTCATTGACCACGTTGACCAGGCCGCGCCGAGAGCACCAGGGCGGTGGACGACGGCTAGGCCTAGGAAGGGAACGACAAGGAGGCAGGGAAGACTCGGCAGTTGTTCCCCACGCGGAGGGGAGTACGACTGTACGAGGGTTTACTGGTTCGTCTGCCGTCGTCGGAGAATAATAGCAGGTGTGGGTGAGTAGAGGGATGGCTAGGCCAGCGATGGGAGTACGATGGGGCGGTGAGGCCTGCGCGGCAGCACAGCCGGCCGCGGGGAGGAGGGAGCAGATAGTCCCGCCGGCGCTTGTTTGAGCGGCTGGAGCAGGAAGAGCAGAGATTGAAGAAGCATGACGGCCGTTCGATGGACATCCAACAGTGACTGCTCGTGCGTCAACCTTTTTTTAGGAAAGCCTCAAATCTGTGGAAAATAGCATACAACCCATCTACCATTATTTCTAATAAATTACAGCCCATTTGCTAATTCTTAAGGTTTTTTGGAGCCCATATTCTTTTTGTTAGCATTACAGCCCATATTGTGGCCACGCTTAAAAAATTGTACGAAATTTTGCATATTTCGGTGCGGTCCGAACTGTTTTTAATCCCAAAATTTCAACTCACATTTAAACTGATTTTAAAAATAAATGTATATCAATATAAAATCCAATAAATTCTCCATGCATAAAAATTAATGTAATTTAAAATCTTGAAATGAAAAAAGACATTTGAAACTAATTGCCGGTTTGATGTGTTTTAAAAATGTACAACCCATTTCTCATTACTGATAGGCCATTTTCTCGGCCAGCCGAATGAAGCTCTCCTCGTCTTGAAAGATTTGCAGCCCAACAGGCCCAACAAAGCGACTTACTTGGCAAATCACAAAAAGACTGGGCTGTGGCCGTGGACCCAGCTGTCAGCCTCTCCACGTACAGTACTCTTCCGATGGAAGTCGGTCGTTGACCACATTGACCACGCCGCGCCGAGAGCACCAAGGCGGTGGACGACGGCGAGGCCTAGGAAGGGGACGACGCAGAGCTCGGGAAGACGGGACAGTGGATGCCCATACAGAGAGGAGTACGAGGGTTCACTGGTTCAGCTGCGGCGTGAGGCTACCGTCGCCGCAGAATAACAGGGGGTGTGAGTGAGTAGAGGGATACCCTGGGCCAGCGGTGGGAGTAGTAGGGGGCAGTGAGGCCTCCGTGGCATCACAGCCGACCACGAGAGGCAGGAGCACGCGACACGACCGGCGCTGCTTTGGGCGACTGGAGCAAGAAGACCAGAGGTTGAAGAAGCACTATGGCCGTTGGATGGACATCGTACGGTCACTGGAGCTAGAATCGTTCATATTGACTAAGTTGACAAAGCCCTCTGTCCTTGTCAACTTAGTAGGCCGACAAGTCAGCCACCCACTATGGTGGGTCCCAGCTAGCAGGGGGTATTCATTTTTTGGTGCGTAATAAGGAGGCACTTCCTTGCGTGCGAAGATATAGCTGGTGGGTCCGACCTGTCAGTGGGGGCAACGTTTTTTTTCGCGAAATACAGAAGCCCTTCCCACGTACAATGCGTAATAAGGAGGAACTTTCCTTGCGTGCGACCATGGACCTCGTGGGTCCCAGCCGTCAAGCTCTCCACGTACAGTCCTCTTCCGATGACTCTCGTATGTTGACCATGCCGCGTCGAGCACACCGAGGCGATGAACGACGGCGAGGCCCCAGACTGGAAAGACCTGGAGATGGGGAAGATGCGGCAGTGGAGTCGCAGACGGAGAGGAGTGGGAAACTTGACTGGTTCGGGTGCGGGGTGGGCCTACACTCGGTAGAGAATAACAGGAGCTGCAGAGTGGAGGGATGGTCTGGCCGTCGGCGGGGTAGCGTTTCGTTGAGGAGCGCAAAACAACGCCGCTGGACGCCGAAGGCTGGAGCAGGCGGTTCCAGCAGCGCTGGGGGAAGAAGACGAGAGATTGAAGAATAATGCCGGCTGTTGGATGTAAATCCAACGCCTTCTTAGGCTTCGACCTACTGGCCCACATGTCAGCCAGTCCATTAGTTTTTTAGTCCATTTTTGGGCTGGGTGAAACAATGATGTAGCATCTATGCAGCCCATTTAAATCCCATTTGCATTTTTCTTGAAATCCGCAAGCTTGCTGGGCTGGGTGAAAATATCATGTTGGGCTAGACGGAGAAATGTTATAAAAACATAAACACATGGTTGCACGTCAGTAAAATATTTGCAAACTTATGTACGCAATCACTAGGAGTTAACTTGCCAAGTTATATATAAACAATTATTATTATTATTTTGTAAGAACTTTCAACTTATGAAATAAAATATCATTTTAATTTAATGAGTTAATAGTACGTGGGGTATTATTATTTTTTAGGCTAGACGTGGGACAGTTGAGTTGGTTCTAGGGGAAAGTACTGGGAGAAAACTCAGTTTACATCGAAAAAGAAAGTGGGAGAAAATTCAGAGACCTGCTGGGTCCACCTGAGGAGGGGAATATGTTGGGAGGAAGGAGATTCAAAGCACGGCAGCCGAGTGAACTAGTTTTTTTACGGACAAGTGAACTAGTTTACATACATAAGCAAATAGCCAATAAAAAAGCAATCAGGTTAATGGGTTCTTAAAAGAAATATTTCAGACAAAACAGATAATTACGACACATAGGCTAATGCATGAAACACTCAGATGATAAAGGTGCTTATAAACAGATAACGTACAACATCTAGACCTTCCTGGCATGCTTGATCATGACACTGCGGCTGTCCGTGTACTCGTCGGTTGCGGGAAGCAGACACGCCCTCATGTCCAAGATCTACCTGTACATGTCGTAGCATGCGTATGCGTCCTTGGCCGCGTAGGTTATGTAGGCTAGATTCAGAGGTACCTCCCACGTGTTCAGGCCGTCTTCTTTCATGTTGGCGCATCAGGGGTCGATGATGGTCTCAGCGAGGTCAACCACAGAGTCCCGCTCCTGCCCGTTGTTGATGATCCTGTATTGCTTCTGGATGTTGATAAGCTTGTTGCACCAGATGGCCGAATCGTCGCGTTCTTCCTTCTCTCCACCGTAGCGAAGGTGCAGTGGGCGCTGCCGATGAAATGGGCGAATGCTCCAGAACCTGGTGCAGCCATAGGACTGAGGTGAGGCAGAGCTTCACCGCGTCCGTATCATTGGTGTACATCACATTCAACTTGGTGCAGCTATAGGACTGAACGGCGAACTCAAAGGGGAACTCCTTTCTGAAGTCCATATCCAGCAGGCTCACCCTTCGGATCGCCATTGGAGTCTCTTCGAGTGAACGAGTGTGTAGGCGGCGGCAGCAGTTCATTTTTCAGCTCTTCAAGAACTGGATTCAATAGTAAGCTGAGTGTGTACATGCGACAACAGTTACTACCCCTCCCTCGCCCGCTGCATGCCCGACAGAAGATGCACCCTCGGCCACACGTCGTTCACGAGCGGGTCTGTATTGGTACTGTAATAACAGGAATTAATGGTCACTTTACTTTAATTTAATTAGCTTTAATAGAAATTTACACTTAAAACAAGCAATGCATTCGCTCATTCTATCAGTGTCACCGGATCAACATGCACAACAATTAGAATTATTATTCTCAGGACGCACACGATCAACACATTTGTCGCACTTTCACAAAGATAATACTACCAAGTTTGAACTGTTTGTTATGGTTGTTGTCCTCTGCATCATCATGCCGTGTTTCCCAGCTTGCAAGATTCAGAACCAACAAATAAGATCCAAATAATAAGTACAACAAAGATGCCTACACATGTCATTGATTCCCAGCTTGCAAGATTCAGAACCAACAAATAAGATCCAAATAATAAGTACAACAAAGATGCCTACACATCTCATTGATTCCCAGCTTGCAAGATTCAGAACCAACAAATAAGATTCAAATAATAAGTATAACAAAGATGCCTACACATCTCACTGATTCCTAGCTTGCAAGATTCAGAACCAACCCATTAGAGCCTTTTGATAAAGTGAACATCGGGATTAAATCCATCTTGGCTAGCCATGTCATACAATCGAAGAACTTGGCGAATGCTCTTAACCGTCACAACATATGTAGTTGAGTATTTCTGTTTGCACAACATGTTTGCACAACACAAACAAGGAGACAGGAGAGCATGATTTCGCTTTAATAGCGGCCTCCTTGAACTCAACCTCCAGCTATACTTGGATGAGGTCTGCCTGGAGTTCCATGATTCAATTCATGCGCCTTTTTCTGCAGTTCACCTGAAATGAAGCAAAGATTGCATCATTCAGCTAGCAAGAAGTACTTGTTCTTGTGAGCTGGCAGGTTCTTCTTTAGTAGTTGCACTAAAATTGAGGAACATTAAGGTTGGCTGTCCGGCTCATGTAAGGTGCAACTATAATTTTCTTATCCTTTTGTGCAGTTCCACTAAAATAAAGTGCCATTGTGGTGGCAGTGACGGCTCCATCTTGCAAAGGCTAATAAAATGTTGCACGAGATTACCAGCAGAACTTGACGGAGATCTTGGAAACTCCAATCACCATTTTGTGCAGTTCCACCAAAATTGAGAGATGTTGCCCACGTGACATTTTAGTTGAACTACACAAGACACTCATTCCAAAAAAGTGTTTTGTGCAGTTCACCAAAAGGTCACAATAGAAACAAGGTGAAATTGATATCCCTATCTACACAAAAAGATAGAAAGTAAACAGTTGCTGGTCAATAAGAATATACGAAACATATACAAAATGAAAAGAAGCATCTTAATTATGTTCATGGCAATCATGCAAGGACAATAGAAATTTTAAAACGTCAGCAATGCTTCATGTTACCAGAAGCATTACGATCAACAATGAGATTCCTCAAATATGGGATTACTTTAATGGTGGCATTGCTTGTTTACCAGACACAGTAAATCAACAGCAGCTAAAGAGTTGGTTTAAGGGCATGGGACCGTGGGGACACCAGGACACTTAGCAGCGTAAAGGAGCAACTTACTTATCATATTGGGGAAAACATCAGGAGTGCCATTTGTAACACAGTTTAATTGCATCTTATCACTGGAGGCATTAGATTAACAATAACACTGGTTAGACATGTCCCTAAGGTAACAGTGTGATCGCTTCATTTTACATGCGCCCTTACATTAACAACAGCAAAAGGTTGGTATAAGGACATGCGACAGTGGACGCATCAGCACAATGTACCTACAAGGAGGCATAAAGTGGTGATGCCGAGTTTGTTCATGCTATGTGAGGGCAGCAAACCTAATCCTGGAGACCTTGTACTATGTGAGGGCAGCAAATCTAATCCTGGAGATCTTTTACTATGTGAGGGCAACAAATCTAATCCTAGAGACCTTTTACTATGTGAGGGCAGCAAATCTAATCCTGGAGACCTTTTACTATGTGAGGGCAGCAAATCTAATCCCGAGACCTTTTACAATGTGAGGGCAGCAAATCTAATCCCGAGACCTTTTACTATGTGAGAGTGATACGTCTCCAACGTATCTATAATTTTTGATTTCTCCATGCTATATTATCTACTGTATTGGACTATATTGGGCTTTATTTTCCACTTTTACATTATTTTTGGGACTAACCTATTAACCGGAGGCCCAGCCCAGAATTGCTGTTTTTTTGCCTATTTTAGTGTTTCGAAGAAACGGAATATCAAACGGAGTCCAAACGGAATAAAATCTTCGGGAACGTGATTTCTCACCGAACGTGATCCAGGAGACTTGGACCCTGCTCCAAGGAACAAAAGAGGCGGTCACGAGGGTGGGGGGCGCCCCCCCAGGGCGCACCCCCTGCCTCGTGGGCTCCTCGGTGCTCCTCCGACGTACTTCTTCCTCCTATATATACACACGTACCCCAAACAATCAGAACAGGAGCCAAAAACCTAATTCCACTGCCGCAACTTTCTGTATCCACGAGATCCCATCTTGGGGCCTGTTCCGGAGCTCCGCCGGAAGAGGGCCGTCATCACGGAGGGCTTCTACATCATCATAGCCTCTCCGATGAAGTGTGAGTAGTTTACCTCAGACCTTCGGGTCCATAGTTAGTAGCTAGCTGGCTTCTTCTCTCTCTTTGAATCTCAATACAAAGTTCTCCCCCTCTCTTATGGAGATCTATTCGATGTAATCTTCTTTTTGCGGTGTGTTTCTTGAGACCGATGAATTGTGGATTTATGATCAAGTCTATCTATGAATAATATTTGAATCTTCTCTGAATTCTTTTATGTATGATTGGTTATCTTTGCAAGTCTCTTCGAATTATCCATTTGGTTTGGCCAACTAGATTGGTAGTTCTTGCCATGGGAGAAGTGCTTAGCTTTGGGTTCGATCTTGCGGTGTCCTTTCCCAGTGACAGAAGGTGCAGCAAGGCACGTATTGCATCGTTGCCATCGAGGATAACAAGATGGGGTTTATTTCAAATTGCATGAATTTATCTCTCTACATCATGTCATCTTGCTTAAGGTGTTACTCTATTTTTAACTTAATACTCTAGATGCATGCTAGATAGCGGTCGATGAGTGTAGTAATAGTAGTAGATGCAGAATCGTTTCGATCTACTTGTCACGTACGTGATACCTATATACATGATCATGCCTAGATATTCTCATAACTATGCTCAGTTCTGTCAATTGCTCAATAGTAATTTGTTCACCCACCGTAGAATACTTATGCTCTTGAGAGAAGCCACTAGTGAAACCTATGGCCCCCGGGTCTATTCTCATCATATCAATCTCCATCACTTTAATCTTGCTTTGCTTTTTTACTTTGCCTTTACTTTTTACTTTGCATCTTTATACCAAAAATACCAAAAATATTATATCTATCAGATCTCACTCTCGTAAGTGACCGTGAAGGGATTGACAACCCCTAATCGCGTTGGTTGCGAGTAGCTATCGTTTTGTGCAGGTACGAGGGACTTGAGCGTGGCCTCCTACTGGATTGATACCTTGGTTCTCAAAAACTGAGGGAAATACTCACGCTATTCTGCTGCATCATCCCTTCCTCTTCGGGGAAAACCAACGCAAGCTCAAGATGTAGCAAGAAGGATTTCTGGCGCCATTGCCGGGGAGTCTACGCAAAAAGTCAACATACCAAGTACCCATCCCAATCCCTATCTCCCGCATTACATTATTTGCCATTTGCCTCTCGTTTTCCTCTCCCCCACTTCACCCTTGCCGTTTTATTCACCCGCTCTCTCTCTCTCTCTCTCTATCCTCCCTCTCTTTCTCTATTTGCCTCCTTTTGCCCATTTCTTGTTTGCTCGTATGGTTGGAATAGTCGTTTATTTATTACTAAACAAAGAACCTAAGATCTATGGATCCTCATCCACTTGCTAATCTTTTTAAGAGATCCAATTATGTTGAACCAATTGCTAGTCAGTTTTGTGCACTAGATTATCTTTATGAAGTTTTGCTTGAAATTCATGAATCTGAAAAGTGTGATGAATTACTTTATGAAGCGATTCACGATAGATCTTTGAATAAAAAACATGATTGCAATGATTTTACTATAAATTCTCTTGATGTCAATTGTGCTAATAATATGCAAAACCCTAAGCTTGGGGATGCTAGTTTTGCTATGTCTACTACTTGTTGTAATGATCATGATTGGGGTGATTCTTCTAATAATATGAGATTGATAATAGTGTTTGCAATATTATTGAAAGTGGGTTTGGAGAAGTCATGACTTTAGTTAATGTTAATCCCACTATTTTGGAAGAGTGTCAACTTTGCATGCATGTGGATCATGTTGAAAATATTTTATGTGATAGCTATTTTGTTGAATTTGCTTATGATCCTACATGTAATTACTATGAGAGAGGAAAATATGGTTGTAGAAATTTTCATGTTACTAAATTACCTCTCGTTATGTTGAGATTGCTATTGTTTCTTTTCGCTTCCTTGCATATGCTAGTTTTTGCTTGCCTTGACAATTTGTTTGCCTATAAGATGCCTATGCATAGGAAGTTTGTTAGACTTAGATGTGTTTGTCACATGTTTTATGATGCCCTCTTTGTGCTTCAATTCTTGTCTTTCATATGAGCATCATTAAAATTATCAATGCATAGCTAAGAAGGCTTTAAAGAAAAGCGCTTATTGGGAGACAACCCAATATTTTTCCTTGCTGTTATTTAATAAATAAATTATCTAGCCTCTGTTTTGGTTGTGTTTTTTGTGTTTAATTAGTGTTTGTGCCAAGTAGAACCGTTGGGAAGACTTGGGGGAAAGTCTTGTTGAACATGCTGTAAAAAACAGAAACTTTAGCGCTCACGAGAACTGCTGTCATTTTTATTTTAAGAGTGATATTTAGTTAATTATTTTTGCATATGATTAATAGATAAATTACTCACGTCCAGAAATTTATTTTATAATTTTGGGGTTCCAGATCTTGCGCTAGCTACAGATTACTACAGACTGTTCTGTTTTTGACAGATTCTGTTTTTCATGTGTTGTTTGCTTATTTTGATGAATCTATGGTTAGTAAAATAGTTTATAATCCATAGAGGAGTTGGAATACAGTAGGTTTAACACCAATATAAATAAATAATGAGTTCATTACAGTACCTTGAAGTGGTCTTTTGTTTTCTTTCGCTAACGGAGCTCATGAGTTTTCTATTTTGAGTTTTGTGTTGTGAAGTTTTCAAGTTTTGGGTGAATTCTTTTGATGGATTATGGAACAAGGAGTGGCAAGAGACTAAGCTTGGGAATGCCCATGTAACCCCAAGATAATCCAAGGACACCAAGAAGTCAAAGCTTGGGGATGCCCCGGGAGGCATCCCCTCTTTCGTCCACTTCCATCGGTAATTTACTTGGAGCTATATTTTTATTCACCAACATGATATGTGTTTTGCTTGGAGCGTCTTGTATTATTTGTGTCTTTGTGTCTTAGTATTCCACAATCATCCTTGATGTACACACCTTTTCAGAGATTCATACATGAATTAAAATTTGATAGAATACTCTATGTGCTTCACTTATATCTTTTGAGGTAAGTAGTTTTGCTCTATGTGCTTCACTTATATCTTTTGAGTGTTATAATTTTGCTCTATGTGCTTCACTTAGATATTTTAGAGCATGGTGGTGGATTTGTTTTAAAGAAACTATTTATCTCTCATGCTTCACTTAAATAAATTATTTTGAGAGTCTCTTAATAGCATGGTAATTTGCTTAATAATAATATGCTTGGTATTCAAGATTTGTGAAACTTTCTTTTGAGTGTGTTGAATACTAAGAAAAGATTGAAGCTTGATAATTGTTTTGAGATATGGAGGTGATAATATTAAAGTCATGCTAGTTGAGTAGTTGTGAATTTAAAGAATACTTGTGTTAAAGTTTGTGATTCCCGTAGCATGCACGTATGGTGAACCGTTATGTGATGAAGTCGTAGCATGATTTATTTATTGATTGTCTTCCTTATGAGTGGCGGTCAGGGACGACCGATGGTCTTTTCCTACCAATCTATCCCCCTAGGAGCATGCGCGTAATACTTTGCTTCGATAACTTCTAGATTTTTGCAATAAGTATATGAGTTCTTTATGACTAATGTTGAGTCCATGGATTATACGCACTCTCACCCTTCCACCTTTGCTAGCCTCTCTAATACTGCGCACTTTTCGCCGGAATCATACACCTACCATTTACCTTCCTCAAAACAGCCACCATACCTACCTATTATGGCATTTCCATAGCCATTCTGAGATATATTGCCATGCAACTTTCCACCGTTCCGTTCATGACACATTCCATCATTGTCATATTGCATATCCCGGTACACCGCCGGATGCATTCACATAGAGTCATATTTTGTTCTAAGTATCGAGTTGTAATTTTTGAGTTGTAAGAAAAATAAAAGTGTGATGATCATCATTATTAGAGCATTGTCCCAGTGAGGAAAGGATGATGGAGACTATGATTCCCCCATAAGTCAGGATGAGACTCCGGACGAAAAATAAATAAAAGAGG